>NW_015388020.1:90466-110703 GCF_001527695.2 Protobothrops mucrosquamatus
GTCATCCAATGTCAGCCGTGGATCCAGGAGGACTCCCAAGTTGCGCGCCCTCTCTGAGGGGGCCAGGGTTTCGCCCCCTATAGTCAGCGATGGCGTCAGCTGACTATGCCGAGGCGCCGGCAACCACAGCCACTCGGTCTTGGAAGGGTTGAGCCTGAGTCTGTTTCTCCCCATCCAGACCCGTACGGCCTCCAGGCAATGGGCCATCACGTTAAGGGCATAACCTCCTCCCATTCCATTCAGGTGCAGCTGGAGGAAAAGGACAAGAAGGAGAGAAAGCAGGAGGAGGGTTTTTTTTTTTTGTGTGTGTGTGTGTGTGTGTATGAGAGAGAGAGAGAGAGAGAGAGAGAGAGAGAGAGAGAGAGAGAGAGAGAGAGAGAGAGATATTGAGAGATTGAGCCAGCAGGGAAGTGAAAGTGTGGAGAACAAGGAGCGCTGCAGAGTAAGCAAACTTATAAAAAGGGGCTCTCGCTCTCTCTGTCTCTCACTCATATACACACACGTGCTGTGTCAGGAAGGTGTATGCAGGCAGGCAAGAGAGTAAACTCGCAGATTGGCTTTGTGGTCTATTCTTGTCTCCTCCCCTCCCTAAAATCCAGGCAATAATAGAACTCTCTGGATTGAATGGGAAGTTAAGAGGAATTGGTGTGAGTTGAAATTAAAAGTCCGAATCAACTCGCCCCCCAATTATTTTGTTGGAGACGTGGAAAGTGTTTCTTGCTCCTACTTCCCCTCATCTGCTCTTTTATAATTTAATCCAGCCTTATCCAAACTAATATCTTTTGGGTGTCATGGACCACAGTTCCCATCATCCTGTGGCTATGCTGGCTAGAAATGCAATACCTTATTTTCTCTGCAGTATGCGCCTAGGAGGCAGTAGGTCAGTGGGATTTAGATGTATTTAAACATTTGTTTCTTCTGCCTAATTTATTAAATCAACATCTAATTTAAAATTAAAAGTTTCTGAGAAATCCAGAGTGGTTTACAAGAAAACTCTCAAAGACAGCTATTGTAAAGCATCACTAGCATTGCTTAAAACAATATTAAATGTGTATTTTAAGAAAGAAAAATATTAGTAGTAATTTACTTAGTGCTGTCTGACCATAAAATGTGTTGTTGTTCTACATATGCCTGCTTGAACAGTGTGTTTGGAGTTGCCTCTAAATGGGTGAGGGATGCACTGTTCATATTTTCCTTGGGAGAAAGTTCTATAATTGGGGTGCTGTCTGAGAAGGTTCTGCTTGTGGCCACTGTTCTATAACCAAACCAGGGGGACCATCTGGTCTAAATGGATGGTAAACAAAGATGATTAAGGGGCTGGAGGCTAAAACATATGACAAATGTTTGTGGGAATTGGGTATGTCTAGCTTAGTGAAAAGGACTAGGGATGGTGACATGATAGCAGTGTTCCAATATTTGATGGGCTGCCACAGAGAATGGGGTCAACTATTTTCCAAAGCATCAGAAGGCAATAATCAAGAAGAAAACCAGCCTAGAACTAAGGACTTGTGAAAACAACTAACTAGTGAAAAGGCTTGCCTTCAGAAGTTGTGGATGCTCCATCACTGGAGGTTTTAAGTAGAGATTGGATATTCCATTGTCTGGAATGGTATAGGTCCCCTGCTTGAGCAGGGGCTTGGACTAAAGACCTCAGAGGTCTCTTCCAACTCTCTTATTCTTTGAGAGAAGCGCTGCCAACCTCTCCCCTTCCCCTCGCCCCTTCCTGGGCAACAAGAGAGGGAAAGAAGGAAGGAAGGAAGGAGGGGAGAGAAACAGGAAGAAAGGGAAAGAAGGAGATGGGAATGAAAAGGAAGGAGGGAGGGAGGAGATTGGAATAAGAGGGAGGGTCTGAGGGAAGTCCTGCCTTAGCACTTGGCCATCAGCAGCCCTGTTGCCCTTTTGCCATCCCCTGGTGGTCTCCCATCCTATTGCTGAGGATGATATTGCTGGTTACAAAGCCAGATCTCCTCGCTTAGAGAGGGAGTGGGCCTCCCTCTGACCCACACACTTTGCTCTCCTGCACCCACCATGAGCAACCTGGCCAAGGAGAGCGAGCACAGCAGCAGCAACTGTGAGGAGGAGGTAAGTGCAGCTGGGAATCCCCTCGGGGAAGTGCGGCTAGGCTAGGCAAGGCTGTGGGATCCTGGTGCTGTGGGAGCTCAAGGGCTGGGCTGGGTGCTTGACCTCCGCTGCCCAAGGCTCCGGGCAGTCCTGCTATAGTCCATGAAAATAATTACAAAGTATTCATAGCCCTAATGAAAATTCATTGAACTCAAATAATGTAATCCATTCATAATTTAAATATAAGAACTCAATCCAAAACAATATGCATAATATGTTTTCCATTACTGAAAAATCTTTTTACACTGGATTTTCATCATAAATAAAACAAAATAAATCCCTTTCCAAGAAATGCAAAATTTCAGCAATGTTTTTTCTATAAACTATTTTATGTAATTCTTTAAAAATATAATAATGTTGCTATCTATCTAAACAACACTCTCTTAATTACACTTTCAAATAATTGTAAAATCAATAGAACTATCATGAATAATCTAGTAAACTGAAAAATAATGAAAACATGAAATATAATTTCAATAAATAACTATAAATCAAACTATAAACTGTTAGAAAACAATTAAGGCCAGTAGCCACAAGGAACCTTTCAGTTACATGTCTTCTATTTCTTTACAGTTTTATGATTTCAGGTATTATGAAAATATGTACACATCTTTTCATGGGCATTATTCATATCCACGAATTTTGATCGTTAAACCCAGAAGTGTTAATTTGGTTCACTGGAAACAAGTTTGTTCTGGAGTAAGCAGAGTTCACATGGAAATAAATGCTTTCTACTTTATTCTGTTTTTCCTTGAGTAATTTTTGATACTTTCTACCATTCCGAAGAGATGAACTTGCTTTTGGTGGATTATAATGGACATAAATTATAAATTACTATTTAATTGGCTATCTTTCTAAACTGAAATAATAGAAAAAGGTGTTTAGCTATGTGACTCCTTTTCTAATTGGTATTGTTTAAGCAAAAGACCTTTCATATCTCATTTTCCACAAATCTCACCATAAACAACCTGGGCAAATTTAAGTGAAACAGAAAGCCCACTATATCCACAAAGGACAATCATATGTATTTAGTTATTATATTCATTATTTATGGTAAGTATTGAAGACTTAAGTTTAAGTGATGTACTTTGTCTCTATTTAGAGTATGAGTTTCATACGTGTATACATACTATTGGATGAGAACCAGGATTGCTATCAGGTAGATCAGCCTAGGACAGGGGTAGGCAACCTCGGCTCTTTTATGACTCGTGGACTTCAACTCCTAGAATTCCTGAGCCAACCATGCTGAGGGGAAAGGGAGAGGTTTCCAAGCTGAGCCATGCTGGCTCAGGAATTCTGGGAGTTGAAGTCCACGAGTCATAAAAGAGCCGAGGTTGCCTACCCCTGGTCTAGGAAATCAATTTAACAGGAAAAATAAAACTTCCTTTATTGTTATTGACAATAATAACATAATCTTGCAAATCTGATTGTGCTGTCCCTCTTCTCTTTTCACATACTCCAATGAATAGGGAGGCATCTGCCCAAATTGGTTCTGAATCTTACCTCATTACTGAGGACTTTTTAAAAATAAGAATTCAGATTTTTTGGCAAAAGTAACAATCCTTACATATCTCCTTATACTTTACTGATATAAAGAATCTTACTACATTTTCAGTAGCCCCAAACATTTATGAATGCTACATTTCCAAATAGAAATATTAGAAAATTAATCTAATATTAATTTAGATACGTTTGATATTTCAAAGTCTCCTCTCATTGGTTGGTCTCTCTTTTGGAAAGAAAGAGTTAAATTGTTCCATTTATTCCCCAAAGATCTTAATTCAACTCAGTAGTGCCATGTTTTATTTAAAACATACTCTCTCTGAGTAACCACTTATTCTAATTGGCAGGGCAAGGCAGGGTCCCAGAAGCACATAGCTCGTTACGTTCAGTTTGGATTACAAAAACACGAAACAAACTGCATCGAAATGTACAAATTAACAGCACAGGAGTGCATGACACGGATGTGGAATTAGATTGTAATATGGAATTAACTCTATAGGGAAACTGTGTAACAAACCACTAGTGATTTTATAAACTCTACAAGGTTTTGAAATGAGCAAATATAGAATATAGAGGATGGTGGGAGGTTTTCATAATTCAACAAAATCACTTAAAGAAAATAAATCCTTTCTATATGCCATGCAGAAGATAGATGTTATTAAAAAGTTTAAGAAACTCAAAAACAACAGTCATCATCTTTTTCTATATTCGCACTGAAGGTCTGGACAAATCTTTTCACAATTAAGCGATATCCTAAACACTTTTATTTGTCTGAGAACTTACACACAAGGGACTAAATTAGACCTTATGTTTCAGCAAACCATGCAGACAGCAAAGTTAATGAGGTAAAAATTAGATGAACACAATATTAATAAGATAGAAAGCCACAACAGAGACAGAAACTATTTGCCAAGAAGGGGGGGGGGGAAATCACTCTATCACATGCACCTTTCTATAAAAAGTTTTCTTTATGTTCTTCCTCCATTTGACCATTGGGGATAAATAATGTTTGTCAGCCATCACAAAATCAATATGCAACACATTAAAAAAATAAACCAACATTGAGACATTAAAGAGATGTTATATTTCTGCTATTCAACAGAAAGTAGATATTTAACATGTCTGCAAAATAAAGATTCCCTAGACTGCAATATCAAAATATTAATGTAAGAATGTTTACCTAATTTTGTAAATGGTAATATATCCATGGAACTGGTAAGTTTCCCAGTTGAGACCAAGGTACCTGAAGGAATATCTTCCCTTATTTCATTCAGCTATCACTCTGATATCAGCATTAGCTCGTCCCTGTTTCTCTTTTACTAGAGGTGAAATAGATAAAATTAGAAAGCTATAGTCCCTCTAAAAATATTCACCCATGGCTAGACAAATATCTTTTCCCCCATATTTAAAAGATCTTACACAGTACTACATTTTTATCTGATTGCATTTTATGCAGATTTATGGTTTTTAATTATTTGTAATTTTATAAAATTCCCTGCTATCAAATGTGATGAAAAGCATGGTATTTTAAATAAACAGTTCTCCTCAGCTATGTACAACAATTACTTGCATCTAGCATTTCAATGTACCTAAAAATTAATCATGTGGAAATTAACCAGTATGCAATGAACCAAACATTCAGGATGTTTTTAGAGAAGATGTATACACATGAGAATATTGTAAACATGGATTTCATAGCTATGCATACATAGTCATGAGCTACATTTATTGCCATTTAAACAATCCGGGCAATATTTTTAAAAGCATGCTAAATCAGTTCAATATAAAATGGACAGGAACACAAAGTCCTGCCAGATTCTTAGTGCTAGGCAGAAAATGACTTCAGCAACAGTCCTGCACCAGACATTCAACAGACTACAACTATAATACTAAGTTTGAATGCTGTTAAAATATACCACAAAGCATTGGCTTAATGGAAAAGCACAAATTGAGGTGCCAACTTCTATCAAGCTTTAAGGCAGGAGAAATTGTACTACAGCCCTTCTAATCAAAAGAGGATGTTCTTGAGCAGACAGCTGAGAACACAATTATTCCTCTTACAAAATGAGAGCAATGCTCTGCTTTGTACACCTGAAAATTCCTAGCTGCTAATCAGAGCCTACTAAAATGCATCATATAATGGAAGCACTGGAATATTCTAGCGCATTGAAATTATCAGCATTACAGCTAGAAGCAATTAATTTAAAGAGAGCATTAAAAGAAAAAATATTTTTAAAAACTGAATGAGACAGCTGCTAAGATAGTCAACCTTACAAGGTAACATACTGTAACAATTTAATATCAACAATTCCCCCAGAATATTGACATGTTACATTAGAGTCTGCTCAAGCCATATATTAACACAATAGGTCTAGACTGCTGTAATAACAGCATGGAACACTGAATCGAAAATCAGTCAAAGGATGTATGCAAAGTTTTGCTATTATAGTAAAAAAAAACCCAATATATTTAGCCACTTAAGAGACAATCTGATACAGGTAGTTCTCATTTAATAACCATTTGAACTTACGATGCCTTCCAAAAATATTACTTATAAGCCATCCTTGAAGTTATAACTGCCATGCGCGCATGCGTATGCACACACACACAGTCATATGATCACATTTTAGGAGCTTGGCAAACAGCTCACATTTACGACTGGTTGCAAAGGCCTATAGTTCTATGCTTGTGATTTGCAACTTTTTTGCTACCTTCCAGCATTTTTTTTCTGATTTCTACCCAACCCAAAAGGAGTTGTTTAATGATCACATGGTTCGCTCAATGGCTATGTGATTTATTTTATAATGTTGTAAAAACAATAATAAAATTGAGTCTGGTCATATAGTGACCCATTTAACAACTGCAACACTTACAATCAAAATTCTGGGCACAATTATGATTATTAAGGACTACCTGTAAAGTCATACAGTTAACATACTATTTGTTCATTGAATACTAATTGGAAGAATAACAATTACACACTAAAACAACAAAGGAGAACTGAAAGGAACAGGAGGTAGAACATTGTTACAGAGCTAAGGACAGTCATGATCTAGGAGCAATCTCCTTCAGCCTTTGAATAACTTTCTAAAAACTATCCGGGGAGAATTTCAAATAAATTAAAAGAGAATACATAGTATTTTCTTGGAATATTTAGTTTTGTAATATGGCATCCATCTGGCTAGAAACTGCAATAGGATTCTTTAATTTCTTTCTGTTATTTCTGTCTTGTTAAGTATCCTTATTTTTCTAAACAACTATAGAGAGTTGGGTGATTAATGTCACTTTTAATTCAAATATACTTCAGACTGAGCATGACATTATTAATTTTGTTTTAGAGTCTTTTGTAGTTTATTATTAAATTAAAGCAGCTCCCATTTCCCAAAGGAGATTGCACTATTTATAGCACATCAATGCAATCATGTAGCTTACATGGAACATTCCATATACCTCTATAAATGTCTTACAAATAAAAAAAAGCTTTTACAAATTATTATTTTTCAAACAAGTTTTGTTTTGTTTAACTCTTATGATGTTGACCTATCTCCCAACAAAGGGTTATAACTTCTAATCAGGCACCTGTATGCTGTAGCCAGGAGATTATATTATAGAGATTATGTCCATATTTACAACAAAATGATTGCAAGCAGAGGAGAGGATTACCTGTATGCAATGCTAAGTCACCAGTGGCAGCTAAGTGAAGGAACAAAGGAAAATAGGGGGAGCATGAGAAGAATATGCGAAGCTGGGATATTGACAATAGTTGAGGGATGAAGGAAAGATATATAATCTTAGCAAAGGTCTGTATTTTGGAGACATTATTTCATTTGCAGATATTCCTCCCTCCCCTAATACACATAGTTATTTCCTATTGCTTCAAGATGTTTTGACAGAAGATGAAGAAAATATCTGAGCAAAGAATATCAAAGGAAAGTTGTAATTCTTCCATGAGTGCTGCCCTTATTTATAGTTTACCATAAAAAAAGAATTCAGCAAGAGTAATAACTTACGATTAAGACCGATAAGTTTCTTCATTTTTTTTTCTTACTGTAGACTGGCTAACAAATTGTAACTATGCCATGTTTCTCTCTCTGCTGCTTTGTAATACATTCAGTGCAGAAATCATATTGCAGCCCAGGTTTCAGTTATGCAAAGAAAGGTAATGCACTGACTTAACATTCCCAATAGCTAGTTTGGGGCAGCTCAGATCTTGCATATTGCAATGTGAAGGGATTTTAAAATCTATCTTTTATTTGGATTAAGGCCTCTGATCTCTAATGTTTTCAGAAGATTAACTGTCCTAGTCAACCAGCATTTGATTTTTTGGTCACTTATTTACTAAATTTTAAACATATTGATGTTCTTTTTCTTGAATTATCCAAAATTATGTCAATATGTAAAATTATGTAAAATATGTTCTTATAACATTTTGACTTTTTTTTTCTTGTAACTACAGGGCACATCAGACCATAATAAATCTTTGGTAAAGTTTTAGTTGAAAGGAATAAAATTGCATCACTACCTAAACAATATTTTTTATATATTCTGAAAATCCAAAATGTCATGCAATTATTACATTTAGTTCCGTATTTCTAGACTTGTGCAGAGTTCCGATTCAAAGAAGTAAGAGTCGGCTACCAGAAGAGACCCATACTGGATTCAAAATACCTTTACATACTTTGGATCCAAATATATGGATTCAAAACACCTTTACATGCTTTGGATCCAAATATTCCACACTTCTATATATTTCTGTGTGAGCAAAGGCAATTAGTTTACGCAAACGATATGAATGAAGTTAATTAATTTTGTCATTTACTAACCTTTTTCATTGTGTGGATTTCTTTTTTCTAGAGAGAAAAAGAAAATAAAGTCAAGATAAAAAAATACCAAGATATTCTTCATACATGAATAAACATGGAAAATATTAACGTTAAATATGGAATTGTTTAAGCACATCAGATACCAAGATCATAGTTTACCAATTTCTACCATTCTAGAGTGCACCCTCTCTCTCTATGACTTTCTCTCAGAGGTCTTCTACTAATAATTTGATAATAAATGAGAACAGCTTGCATCCAGGTAACTTCATCATGTTCAGCAAAATGTACATTTCTTTGGCATTTAACACTCAACCTGATAAGATTAAATACTCACATTTTAGAAAAGTAGTTTTTAAGAGCTACTCATAGAAGACACATTTTAACAGTAATGTACTCAAATTAGTCTGGTAATAAATATATGCATTTACTCAATAAGCAGAAAACTAAGCAACCAATACATTGTATAGGTAATCCTCAACATACAATCACATTTGGGACAAGAATTTCTGCTGCTAAGCAAGGGGGTTATTAAGTGAGTCATGCTTGATTTTGTGATCTTTTTGCCCAATTGTTAAGCAAATCTCTGTAGTGGTTAAGTAAATCACATGGTTGTTTTAAGAGAATCCAGCTTTTCCAATTGACTTTGCTTGTCAGATGCTGGCTGGAAGTCACAAATGGCAATCACAAGCCCAGGATACTGCAACCATCCTACACACATGCTGGTTGCCAAGCACTTGAATTTTGATCACATGACCATGGAGATGCTGGGATCATAAGTGTGAGGACTGGTCAAAAGTCACTTTTTCAGTGCCATTGTAACTTTGAATGGTCACTAAGCAAATGATTGTCAGTTGAAGACTATCTGTAGTATTTGTACAAGGTCCTTAACAAGAGCTTCAAAGCTTGGGAAGGTCGATTACTCTAGTATATCTTGTCTAATACTTAGAATCTACATCTATTAACAGATAATTTCAATTTAACATCACAGAAACTATTAGCTGGCTGTTTGTTAAAATAAACATCTTCTCAATTAACATTAGCAAACACTTTAAGTTATCTAAGTGTCCTGTGATTTTTTATTTTAGCACATATGCATATATTAAAAAAGTATTTTCTCCCTTTTTCCCCACTTCCATTCAATTGTATCCCATTCTTGGAGACTGTCTGAATAAATTCTTGAAGTTTTCTTGGCAAGGTTTTTCAGAAGTGTTTTGCTTTTGCCTCCTTACTAGGGCTGAGACAAAGTGACTGGCCCAAGGTCACCCGGCTGGCTTTGTGCCCAAGGCAGGTCTAAAACTCATGGTCCCCCAATTTCTAGCTGGAATCTATACCACTACACCAAACTGGTTCTACTTGCTCCCTATTATTATTTTTAAAATAATCTTGTTCTTCTAAAAATGGTAGCATAATCTGCAGTCCCAGATTAGCATATGGCCTCTTTGCTGAATTGCAGTTTTAACATGAGAGAAGGGAAAAATTATTAAACACCTATGATATTCATATTAGCAATACTTAAATTAGAACTTTCTTAAATGTAAACAAAGTAAATGTAAACAAAGTAAATGTAAATGAAGTAAATGTATGCTTAGCTAACCCAATTTACTTAATCCTGGTCCTATCCACAGATCAAATGGCCGCCCATCAAAGAATAACAAAATGTTTATATTTGCTTTAAATATGTAGTAAGATTGTAAAAATCATAATGGACAATCAAATCCATATATCATCATCACAGCATCTTTTAAATGTTTTCATTAATTGTAGGCTTATATTGCTGAAGGTCATAATTTTGAACTAAAAATCTCTATGAAAAAGATCTTTTAATATTACAGGGTAGCGGATTTAGAAAAATCTAGAACTACTGCAGACTTGCATGCCTGAAATGTTTATATATTCCATTTGTATTCACTATATATAAGATAGTAAAATAGTGACTCCTTAATGAGATCACAAAAATAGGTCAAAAACACCTTATATATTCAAGATTTTAAAACAAAATTGTAGGAGGCAGGAGATGGAATTATTTGTCACCATCACTCTATAAATATTCTATTCTTGAACTTACGGGACAAAAATATTCTTCTATTTATTACAGCAACCGCAACATAAACTTTAGTGTTAATGAATTAATGAACATAATTAAAGTCTGCCTTACTGAGATTAAACTTATAAAATAATAAAATGAACATTAAAGTAGGTCTGCCAGAAGTTGACAAGGACATTCCACTTTCTGTAATCTTCACTGAATGAAGGCTTGGTTGGTCCCTGTGCAGAAGTGGCTTTTTTATACACGTTGGGGATTGTTTCAAGAAACCTGAGCAAACAAATGAAGCACCAGGTGAGCAGAAGCTGGTTTCATGCACAGATAAGAAACAGATAATCACCTGTAAACTCCAAAGGAATTGTTGCCAACTGATTGATTATTTAAGGGAGATTAAAAAAAATCCTCAAAGCCAATTTTACACTACACTTACCAGCAAAGCATTTGGAACACAGATTCATTGTCTTGCTGGACCTGGTGCAAGGGGAAAAAAGAGGAGATCTTAAAAATTCTTCATAGTTATTAACACAGAAGTTTAAAGAATAGAGTAAGCTGAGAAGGTAAAAGACAGCAAAGCAAAAACTTTGATCAGCTATCTGGGTCAATAATTCAAAAACTACCTTTGTAACCCTAGGAAAACACTGGGCCAGCCACTTTTAAAGCACCGCTTTCCTGCACAGTTTTCTTCAAATGTACAAATAGAGTTTTGCTTTAATTAATATTCAACAAATTTATAAATAATTGTTGGGCAGGGGGCTGTCACTCTACACTTTGTATTTTTCCCCACTAAGAAGCTAAATGAAATGACCACAAATAAGACAAACTTTTGTCTCTATTTGTCCCTTTTTAAAATAAAGATAAATACCTGCTAAAATCAGAATACATTACTTGCTCAGAAAAGAACAAAATACCCAATACATTTTTATAAATTTCCTTTTAGTAGCAAGATAGCAGGGCTGATTTAACTTACTTAAATGTTATAGCTCTCCGAATCTAACATCTCTATGCCTAGGAGCAGGTATCTTATAATAATCTATTATATCCACAATAGGAATTCAAGTGGGTTAAAAAGAAGTTTGATAGTTCTGTAGAATTTTAATAATCTATTACCAAAAAACAATTTCAAAAAACAATATCTGTTTTTCCATTTATTGCCATCATGTCACAATAGTCCTATTACAAAACATCAAGTGCATAGAAAAGGGATATATTCACACTGGCTGCTTCATACTATATTCACATTTTCCATATGTAATTATTAGAGTACATGATTCTAACTTTCTTCTTTTCTAGCTTTTTTTTAGAGAAAGGTTTCATCATCATAGCTGAAATTAATTTAAAGCTAGAAGCTGTATAATAAGATTGTATGATTAAATCTCAGAAATTCTTTTACTACTCCTTCTAGTAAGGTAAAATAGTTATTGTGTCCTGAACAACCATTTTGTCTTATGACCTGTAAAAGCATATTATGAAAACAAATTAGTTTTTTAAATGCAAATTTGACTTTCTCTGTAACATGATTGTCTATTTTTCCTTGCCTGGATGGTTAAATGTTTGTTAAAATAAAATTAATTTATACCATATTAGATTTATTTTACATAACAGAAAATAAGGGTAAAATTCTTTATGCATATTAAAATGCTAGGAAAAAAAGCATAAATATTCTTTTAAAAGGGAAATTAAAACTAGGCCTTTGTACCAGGATGTTTGTTATTTGCCTATGTGCCATTAAGTAGTGCATGTACACAAACAAAGCACATTTTATTAATAATTTGTGAATCAGAGTAGCAGCCTAAATCAGAGTCTGGTGTAGTCATTAGTGCCTTTTGCACAGAAGTTACTGACGAAATAGCTCACTATACTGTATTGGTGTTTCCTTGACCAGCAAAGGAAAAAAAAGCAGAGATCAATTAGCTCACACTAAAAAGATTCTTTTAGATACAGAAGCAGGGCAATTTCAAGTTCTACTAGTTATTTCTTCAAATCAAGAAAGAAAAAAAATAAGAAAACCACAGCAAAAAACCCAAATTACCATAAAATATCTGAGTCTCCCCCAAATTTCTCAACTGATAAAGCAAAGTTTAAACTCTCCCTAAGATGCAAAATGCAAATGGCCAACAATTATATGAAAAGGGAATCCATACTATTATATAAAAAGGAGAAAAAACAAAACAAATAAAGCAATAACTAAGAATATCTAATTTAAAATGTATTTTCGATTTATAATTAAAACCAGAAATTTTATGTAAATTGATATAATCTATTACTGTATTTCAAGAAATGCACATTAAAATTTTACTGCTGTTGAGCAAAACATTCATGTACTGAATATGAAGAAACATTTCCATGATGAAAAATAGTATTATACAATTTGACTCCTACTGGACCAACTAAAGACAAACTTTGCACAATTCAAAAATCTTGGATTATCATTGAGTAGCTGTTCATATTAATATGTACTACATTATTAAATTATAGAAAGGAATCATCGAAAGAAAGAAAAATACACACTGTTAAACTGTGAATAACTTCTGTTCAGCAACTTCTATTTATGCTAGCTTACAAAAGAGAAATTACATAATAAATTTATATCTGGACTATATGACTTGCTTGCAAATATAAATTCATGGCTTATTATTTCTCTGTACAATAAACTCTCTCTCTATATATATATAAACGTTCTGAGGCAGAAGTTTTATTTAGTCCTTTCCATAATAAAAAGTCTGAAAATTTAGACTGCTACTTCATTGCCTATCTAAAATAAATAAATATGCAGCCCTGAAATCTAACTAGTGTGTTAGAATGATACTGACCTTTGAAGTAGATTGGTTTCATGAACAAGGAATTTCAAGTGCCACTTAGAATGCTATAAGGTTTCAAGGATTCTTTGCACCTTGATTTTTTTTCTATATTGTGTATCAATATAGATTATGGACATTAGACAGGCAACATGTTGCTATTTACAAATGCTTTAAAAATGACTAAAGATAGTCTACTTAAAAGATCAGGTTTATCTAAAGATCAAGAGCAAATCTATTGACTGTTTTGATCCATTTGTCGATTTCTACTGACTGTTGTCATTAATCTTATTCAAGGCACAAACGATCAGGCTCAAATTATCCTACTTCAGACACATTACAGAAGCTCTCTGGAGAAGTCTCTAATTCTAGGAAAGGTAGACGGAAAAAGAAGAGAATGATCAGCAGGCAAGGTGGATAGACTTGATTACACAAGTCTTGATTACTACCATTGGAAGACCTACAGGACCAGGCTAGGGATAGATTATCACAGAGAAAATCTATCAGTCTGGTTTCTGACTTGATGGCACATAACCAACCAATCCATTTTAATTAAAGAATTGTATTCTATATTCAGTTTTTGATTTGCAAAACTTTTAGGTAAATTAATAAACAAATGTGCAATATATATTATTTTTACATATTACAATTATGCCAAACAATTCAATCAATAAATTGAGATTGTAGTTGCTCTGCCATGATATAAAACATGCATGGGAGTAAGTAACCTATGATTTAGGCATTGCAAAAGGAGCACAGATTAATTTTAGTCTTACAACCATAATAAATTCTGAAAGACTTGGAAGGAAAGTAAGTGAAGAAGAAGTATTGTTTAAAAATGGTCAAATGTTGGGTAATGTATACTAGCCTCTATGCCATTTAAGTATTAAAACTGCAATGACTCAAAGAGAAAAAGGTGATTTGGAGCACAGACAAATGCTCACACTGCATGTATCATCACTTCCTCCAAGCAAAGCAAACACATTTTTTTTCCCTGGGATCAGGCAGCTGCAGCTATGTGAGCCTAGGAAAAAGGCTCAGCTTCTTTGCTTCTTCAAGTCTGCATAATCTTAATACATATGAATATTGCATATGAATAACACACATAAACATTTTTATTCTTCTATTCATATTTATAATTTAACTACTACAACGTATGACAGAGATTAAAGAGAACATTAAGCACCATAAAATACATGCAAAAACATGTTTCCCCAAGCTTAAGATGAGAAATTAATATGATCAAACACAGATATGAGCTTCCATTCAAATCTATATTATGATGTTCAACACAACAAACTATATTAATTAATGATATATTTCTTTGATCTTCTCTTCTTCCAATAGTATTCTTCTTTTGTCAACATTAAAAAAATGTAATTCTTAAAATTTTCGATACATATAAAGTTGGATATAAACCTTTTTCTTGTGTTTGTACAAATAACAGTAACATCAGTATATAACATCTTTTCTGATCAGCTTATATTTCAATTGTATTTATAAAAGTCATCTTATTAAGTCACTATAGTATATATCCTGTTTTCAAGATTCTTATTTAAGCTTAGTTTCCCTTCTGTATTCAAACCATTATCAATCATAATTTTCTTTTAAGTTAATAACCTTTAAACATCCAAACTTTTCATTCACATATACCATCCCAATATTTTTACATTTCATATATTATAAAAATACTATACTACTTGTATATCTTATCCCCCCCTTTATGTCCATAATTTATCTATTCTTTTAACCATATTCAAACAAGTGTTTAATCATATAGTACTCCATCTGGTAAGTCAAATCAAATCTCTTGAATGTAACTCTAACCTCCTTCTTTTGCCAGGTAGCTTTCCAAGTCAGTGTGTGTTCAACTTGCCAGGGGATTTTTCTTATATTTTTGTAAATGTTGTTGGGAATAAAAAAAAACAAATTAGATAGGACAAGTGTTTTTTGTCTCCCAAACTTTAATGATTCTCCTGGCTGTTCTATAGTCCATTTTGTTAGATCTTCTTTCCAATCTTCAAGTTTATTTTGAAGCTCTGAAAAATAAGATATCTTTTCCATTTCCATTGTTGTGGTAAAACCTTGCAAGTTTTCTTTTGTTTGTATTAAACTATAGTTCTCTTCATCTGTAGTTCCCTCTTTGGATCACTGTCCTCTGGTTTGTGTTCTTTTATCTGGTTTGTTTATTCATTCTTTGTCATCATTTTCTGAGAGTTTTTTACTTGTAGGTTTAGGTTAGAAATGTGCTCATTTATGCCATCAAAGTTGTTTTTAATCTCATCATGATTTGAAAGCATTGTCATTTGAATCTGTCTCAGCATTGCATACATTTCCTCCTGGAAAGTATTTGCCTTGTCTTGGAGTATTGCTCCTGCAGATCTCCGATGTTCCAGGTTGGGGCCTTCAGAAGGAGATATTAGATGTGGTTTCCTGCCATTTTTAGATAGGTATGCAACATCCATTTTATCTCCCCCCTCCAGATATTCTTTCACCAGTACCATAGTCTCTGTATTTAGCTTTTCAAACCAGCCAATCTTAAAATCCAAACAACTAAATCTTATATAGTGCTTATCTTTATATATGGTTTTTATAATCCAATGCATTTTCAATTGTAAAAGCACCACTGAAAGCAGTATTTTATAACAGTTCTTCTGTTCAGGGGTCTTACAATTTATCAGCCAGCCAAAATTGCAGTCCAGAATGTTTAACCATCCAGTAAAATTCCCTAGAAGACTAGCCAAAAGTCAAAGTTTTTCTTTTTCTGCAAACAATTGTTGAGCTTAAAGACCACAGCTCAGTAAAAATTTATAATCCCAGAAGGTCGACAGTTTTTAAAACAAATATAGTTCTCAATCTGTAATTGGTGGCCCAGTATATTTTTCTTTCCTCTGTTCCCAGCTGTTTTCTATTTGGCTAAAAGTCACTAAGGTTCAAAGGAACAGGTTGTTCTTTATTTCTGGGTGTCGGTGTCAATTTCTGAGTCAATGCAGCTGTTGTTCTATGCTCTAATCCTCCACTAGATGACAGTACTATTCATTTCCCAACTTTTAAAACAAAGAGTTATTTTTTTGTAATTTCATCAATACTCTTTCAGATGTGAAATCTTAACGGCTTTAATTTTCAGATTTATCCAGACTGTAGTATTATTAACTTCATTTCAATATATTTCTGTCCCCCATAAAAATTAAATCGCCACTTCCATCTATGGAAGGGTGGGGATGTGGTCCCCTCTCTTCTCACTTTTGGAGGATTTTTCGCTTCTTGGGGATCTTTTCCAGGAAATCAGTTACAAAATAGACGAGATGTCAGGATAATAATTTAATAGCTAAACAGCTTATGTAATGATGTAATGCAATGTAAGGTGGATGATGCAATAAGAGGAATGACTCAGCAGGTGTGTGTACCCCTTTGAGAGTCTGAGTATAAAAGGGAAGGCTTTGCTGGAGTCTTTCGCTCTCATCCGTTCCCTGCTGTAACTGCTGTGTGTTGGAGTTTGCTGAACTATCACGTGTACGTATTTTGTTTCTAGTACATTTGTAGATAGTATGTGATAAACCACCATTTAATACAAACCACTGTTTACTGTATTTTCTCCTGGGTTACCTCAGTGCAATAAGACTGAGATCGATATTCTCACCAAGTTTCAAGCACGCTGTTCACCGTTGTTCTGGTTAGTGCTTTTGGACTTTGGCTGCTGGTAGCTTAGGCTAGTCACTGATGTGCATGTAGCCTTTCTTCTGTAGGGGTTGGAGGGCTTCCCTGGATCAAATGGATCGACTGCTATCTTTTTGTGATCCATGGGAGGGCCCCTCCTTCATCATCACCTCTCCGGGGCTACTTTAGACCCATTAAGGGTCCCCTGGCAGGGCGAAACCAGCTGTGGAGTGCGGAGCTCCGCAATCCCTTGGCCACGCTATGCTGCAAAACCGGAACTCCTGGTTTCACTTCTTCTTGAGTTCCAGTCAATAGTAATAGGAACAGAGAGTTCAAGATCCTGGCTGAGCCACAAGCCTCAGTAATCTCCCCAATGCTATTTAATATCTACACAGTATCATTAATATGCTGATTACATTCAATTACACTTTTCCATAATGTGCTCAACAGGAGATGACTAGCAACTGAAGGTTATGAAGATCGAGAAGTTTACTTTGACTAAAGTTAAATTTCAGCCAAGATCAAATAACTGTTCATGCAGAAGATTTCATCCATATTCTAGCAATGAAGTGGGCTGTCCTTCCTTAAAGAAGCAGATCTTCAGTTTAGGGGATTCACTGGACAACACCCTTTCTAGAACAAGAAGTTTATAGTCAAAGAGAAATTTGTCCAATTTTGCCTGATCCATCTGTTGTGGCCCTTTGGGGAGTAGATCCCTAAGTGACAATTAAAGAGCCGTGGTGGCACAGTGGTTAGAATGCAGTACTGCAAGCTAATTCTGCTGACTGCTAACTGCAGGCAGTTTGCTAGTTTGAGTCTCACTGGCTCAAGGTTGATTCAACCTTCCTTCCTTCCAAGGTTGGTAAAATGATAACCCAGATTGTTGGGGGCAATATGCTGTCTCTATAAAAACCACTTAGAGAAGGCTGTAAAGCACTGTGAAGCAGTATATAAGTCTAAGTCTAGAGTTATCACAATACTATGACTGCTGGCATTGGCTACAAGTTTATTTCTGGTTACAATTCTGGTACATTAATTCTGATCCAATAAAACCTATAAACATTCCTTCCCCGATTCTTCTTCAAGTGGTATGTCTTAATATTCTGCTGCTTTCTGTTCTTTATTCATTCTGCTTCAAATAAATAGTAACATTTGAAGAAATATGCTGGACACAGCTGGCATATTTAATCTTTCCAAATTATAGCCAAACCAATTCTCATTTCATAAAATCCTTTATTTTCAGTCTTTTCATTAACATTGCCATGCATCTTCTAGATCAGGTAGCCTGTGTCCCTCAAGATGTTCCTAATAATTCTGATCACTAATGATAAACACTGGAAACTATAGTTCAGCAGTATCTAGAGTGTTATAAGCTGCTTATTATGGCTCTGAATATTAAGTTTTAATTAGTGGCACTGTTTATGAGTTTGTCTTGTATCTTGTTAGAATCTTCCCTCCATGAATCTCCATTTTGTTGTTGTGGGTTGCTATTGTGAATATAAAATTAAGTGAGAGATAATATGATAATATGATACCTCAGCCACTCTGTGGTGCTAGAAGAAAGTTGGAATATATATAAAATAAACAGAATGCCTATGTCAGCATCTTTTCTATTACTTTGATACATTTGCTTTCATGATCATTTCTCTAATGACTGTAATTTGCCCACTTGACCAAAACGGAAGTTATTGGACCAAACTACTTTCAATGAATGTTCCAAAGAAGAGGCAAATTCAAAGTTCTTTTCTATATCAGTACTGGACATAATGTTTAATTTGGTAAAATGTATTTTCATTAATTATAGAGCTATATAATTTAAATATCACTTGTTTGTAAAATGTTGTGTCTTTGGAGAGTTTTAGTGTATGAACAGAAGCAAATACTTTTTGAAGAGAGCCATCAAGATCTAACCATAACAACATCTGCTTTTCTACAAAGTCAGAAGCACTATGGTTGCAACTGAAACTGAACAAGATCTGAAAATTTTAAAAATAATATGTAAGTCAACTATAATGTGCTACACATCTAATATTTTCAATATTGTATCTCTATATTTCAAATGCTTCTATTACATTTAAAATTGTTTTCATTTCCCTATTAGTAGTCTTCTATTGCTGGAAAAACGATTATCGAACAAATATTTTAAAGACTGTCCTTGAAAAACAGACTACTGAAGAGTTTGGTATGAAATAGGATAGACCAAGTTTTTATACTAAATGATTAATGAGCTGACAAACTGATTTAACACAACTGCTTTCACTGTTAAGATTAAAAATAATTAAACAAATGAAGTGTGATGAAGAACATAAGGTACCTCACATTAGTGTCCTTTTAAGAGTGAATTCAAGAAGAGAAATGGAACAATTGCTTTCCTTGGAAATATACTGCCTAAGTTAAAAATCAAGTAGATGCTCAACAATGCAGCTGTCGTTTCTATTGACTATAATATGTCAAGAATCAAAATCTAACTTTATCAAGTTTTTAGTTGGCTAAAAAGTTCAGAATGGGAAAAAAATGATAAAATGTACTTTTCACAATTTTATCAGTAATCCTTTTCTATTATAAGTAAATCTCAATTTGAACGACTGTTTTTAGTTATGAAGGCTTCTGAAATTTTGTTTTACAGCCTGCAGAGCACTTCTGGCCATTGTAAAATGTTCTGCTACCCCATTTTATAGTCACGTGACCACATTTCAGGTTCTTGACAACTAGCTCACATTTACAACTGGTTGCAGAATCCTGCATTCACATGATGATGATTTGTAATATTTTTGGCTTGTTTCCCAGAAAACAAAATTACCATTCAGGAGAATGGGTTCATACGTATGACCATGATTCACTTAAAAGCTGCATGACTCAGACTTAAAATTACATGACTCACTTAAGAACCGCTGTAAAAACAGTTGCAAAATTGGATACGTACGTGACTCAACTTAAAACCATCACAATTTACAACTGAAATTCCAATCCCAGTTGCAATTGTTGAGGACTCTCTGTAGATTTAACTATGCTTTAACAAAAGAACATTGGCAACAAAGGTGTTATTAAAGCAATTGTTAGTCAAACTGAAACTGGACAATAGTTAAACATCAACGCAAAGGTTAATCAAAGTGCTGGTTTTAACTTTCACAGTACAGTCCTCTGCGGCTTAGCACTGAGTTACCTGCAGGATCACATCTCTCCAATAAAATCAACCCAACTGCTTTGATTATGCTGGGAAACACAGTTTGTTGTCCCTTATTTTCAAGATGTTGCAGGGCTAAAGCCTGAAAGAGTTGTTTTTTCTGTGGTGGG
>NW_015388020.1:111414-115238 GCF_001527695.2 Protobothrops mucrosquamatus
TACCATTATGTGTAATTTTGATAGTCCAAATAATTTCTGTTAAAACCATTTTCTGTTACTAAAACAGTTTTTTTCCCTCAAAGGAACAGGAGGTGCAATTCCCCTTTGTCACTGCAAGATCACCTGCTCTAAAAATAAACTCTGGAAAATTGTCCAGAGTTATTGTCTCCTGAAAGTCAGGCAATAGCATTAGCAAAGAGTGCCATTTATCACTTTCAGCTTCTTTTAAAGAAGACAGACTTGGATTCAATTGTCTGGATTCATGTCTCCAGACTCCACTATGGCTGTCTTAAAAAATAGTTTGAAAGTTTCAAACATAAGAGACCTCTTTTTTAAGAAATAAAATTTAGTTTACGTTGTATTAATTGTTTATATTAAATGTATTGACTGACTTTCAAAGGTCAAGGTGTTAGTTTATGATTCCTTAGAGGTTAAGTCATGATTATCTTACGTTCTGTGTCTATAAGATAGTGCTTTCTCTAGCACATGTTGAGCTTATGCTGAAATAGGGGATACCTCTTGGTAGCATCACTATAATTTTCTCTGTCTAGACTCTATAGCAGCGGTTCTCAACCTATGGGTCGCGAGCCCATTTGGGGTCGATTGACCATTTCACGGGGGTCGCCAAGCAAGGCTGTCCGCCATTTTTCCCCCTTTTCTGGCAGGTGCCTTACCTCCCTTGGGCTGGGCCAGCTGGTGGTCGGCCTGCTCCGTCTCTGCCGCTTGCCAGCTACGCCTCGGCCGGCGCAGGGGGCGGAACCACGCATGTGCGGTGCTCCCGGGCAGGGAAAGTCCTCGACTTACAACCGGTTGGGTAGTCCTCGACTTACGACCGGTTTAGTCCTCGACTTACGACCAGTTTAGTCCTCGACTTACGACCGGTTGGGGGTCGCGGCATTAAAAAGGTTGAGAACCACTGCTCTATAGAGCTTTTCCCAGTGTAGTTTGGCAAGAATTTTCAGTTACAAAATGAAATTGTTTTGTTGCTTTCTTGGGGGGGTTGGGGAGATAGTTATACTTTTAGATAATTTGGTTTATAAATAATACTTTCAATGTTCTAATATTCTTTGATCAACTCTGGGCAACTGGAATAGAACAGAACAGAATAACAGAGTTGGAAAGGACTTGGAGGTCTTCTACAGTCCAACCCTCTTTTCAAGCAGGAAACCTCATACCATTTCAGACAAATAGTTGTCCGGTCTCTTAAAAATCTCCACCCACAACTTCTGGAGGCAGATACTGATTAATTGTTCTAATTGCCAGGAAATTGCTCCTATGCATCTATGTACTTCAGGTGTAAACTATATATGTAAATTAGTTTAGATCAATGTTTCTCAAATCTCAGGAACTTTAAGATGTATAGGCTTCAATTCCCTGAATTCTCCAGCATGCTGGCTAAAAAACAGATATGAGTGACTTTGGTAGTGGATTTTATTTGTTAATACATTGGGACTGGCATGAGCACAATCCCAAATGAATGAACCACAGTTTTAAAGACAAAGATTTGAAAGTCAGATCCATTCTATCAAATGATATATTGGTTCAAGTGCAATTTAATTCACTTATTTAGTATTAAGCATGTAGAAAATTACCTAAAATGATTCTGAACAGGTACTAAGAAAAAAGAGAAGAGTTAAGAAAATATTTTATAATGTTGAAGCAATGTGATTTTTAAAAACTCCAACACTGTCACTACTACTTTTATTTCTCAGATTTATATCCTACTTTTCTCACAGAAATTCAAAGAAGCCCTAATCAAGAAATGATATAAAGTCCATATATCTCTAACATGAAAAAAAAATAATTTCTCTGGATGTATATATTTTCTAAAGCATAATAAATAATAAAATAGTTTATAAATCTAGGGAACAGCTGGAATACATGCAAATTTATGCTATAGAGCTTGTTATTCTTTATGGAGACACAAAAATATTTGTTGCAGCTTGAAAATATTCTAATATGGTTGTTTGTAGGAAAATATGTGCATCTATATTACATAGTGAATTTTGTCTTGTCTTCCTTGCTGTAACTACAGTATAGTGTTTCAGCACAGAGCAGATGTTGCAATTTACTGAATCATGATTCTACTGAAGCATGGGTATCTGTTTTGTAAGTCAATGGGCTTCTAAAAGGATACATGCCCAACAAAATGCGGATATAAAAAATAACCTATAATTTTAACAGAAATAGCTTTTTTTTACTGCACTTGATTTTAAAAAAAATCAAACTTTTAAGGAGACAATATTCTTTGCATCAAAGTCAAGTTATTCATTTTTTTCTCAATTCAGAAGTCAAAAATGAGGAAATAGCTTTGCAACATTTGAGACAGTTTCATTTGTTTCTATTTAAAACTACATCTCTTACAAGTGATTTAGAAACATTCAACTTCAATGTTTATAGTAAAATGTATTTGAAAAAAATATTTTACATCTAAGGTTGTAAAAGCTCATGACTATACATTACTATATATACGTTTTGATATAAATTTGAATTGAAATTTTTTCTGGAAATGTTAACTAAGTAAATGATTATAATTTTAATTTACAGTATGCATATATGTATTTGGCCCACATTATTTGATATGAAGTATGTTGAAGCATCAGTTCTTAACTAAACAGAATGTCATGGAAATTTACAATTCTCTCAATATAACCACCCATATATGTTTCTGTATTTTCTAAAGATATGAAGTATCCTTAATCAACTTTAAGAGTCCATCTCACTTCATTTTCTAAGGAGTTTCACGAGTAAAAACTACCCAACTCTGCATAAAAATGGAATCTTAAACAGAAGCGGGTTAATAAATCAGCAAATTGTAGTTAAGGACAGCAAAATGACTTTTCTGTATCATTATGGTAAACAGAAACAGTTTCCCATGACAAGCACTTCCAAGCATTTAATGATGTTTCAGCTGAGCTGAAAACAGATGAACATGATAATAGAAAACTTTAGTTCTTGTCAGAGACTATAGCTTTAAATCAACAACTATAGAAAAAAAGTTTTTACCTGGCCTAATTCTATCCAGTTTTGCTTTTAGATTATAGTATTTTGGATTTCAAGAATTCAGTCATAATATATTTATGTCTATAATATTTTGCAACAGAAAACAAGAGATAAAAAGAATGAAATTACTGTAAAATTATATATTAGTTGTTACCCCAGTTTTGATGTTATTTCACTTTAGAACAAATGACCAGTATATTTTCAGTTACTTTACTTTACTCCAATTCAACCAAAGTTGAAATTGCCAAAGTATCTGTTAAAGAGCCATACAAAATAAAATAAAACCAAAAACACAAATAATGAATCTTTCAATATAGATTTAAGTTTCATTACATTTTGCTGCACTGCATATTCTACATGTATAAAACTATAAAAATAGAGTAATCTGTAACATCAAGTTAGAAGCAGCCTTCATATTAGTTTGTTTGCAGTGCAACAGTGCAGTTCAATATATACACATGCACATTCCTAGCGCCAGCTGCTGCTTCTGCTGTTTCCATAGAAACAATTAAACAAGTTGTGAAGATCACACTGCTGATCACAAGCTGTCAAAGCTTAAATAATTATAAAAACTGGCAAAAGAAAAGAATAGCTTAACTGCAACAGTGTCATGAAATTTACTACTAATTGGGCACTTAAATTTAAAGATGAATCATAACCCAACTGCATTTTATGTCAAAATGTGTTTTAAATCACAAAGATCCTAGATAATTTTCAAACAGAATTAAATAAACATAAATAGTTGCAATACTCAGGTAAAACAAAATTCTAAACTTCCTGGTTATTCGTGCATTGTAAATTTGGATATAACAACAATATCC
>NW_015388020.1:115326-122703 GCF_001527695.2 Protobothrops mucrosquamatus
ACTAATTGGGCACTTAAATTTAAAGATGAATCATAACCCAACTGCATTTTATGTCAAAATGTGTTTTAAATCACAAAGATCCTAGATAATTTTCAAACAGAATTAAATAAACATAAATAGTTGCAATACTCAGGTAAAACAAAATTCTAAACTTCCTGGTTATTCGTGCATTGTAAATTTGGATATAACAACAATATCCCAAAAACTATTTTGAGACTCTTAATATTTCGTCTTGGGGGATAAAAGAGTGTTTTTATATGTTAGAGCTAAATCTACTTCACAAAGTGTAAGGAAAAATTAGAAACCACCATATTTGAATCTCTCTTTAAACCTTTGCCAAGATTGCATTAGGAGTTACATTTATGTCTGAACAACTGCATTCAGTCTTTCAAAAACAATTCTGAAATCAATTCCCTTATATTTTGGAATATGCTATAATATGCACCTAAGATTTTCTTCATGTGTAATAAATACTGTAGAACTCATTCAATTCAATTCAAACAAATGCCTTAGTGAATAAAAGTAAAAAAAAAAATGTAATTGGAAACAAGAACTGACATATAAAGTATTGAAGTAAAACTTCTTTAATTCACTTACTGTTCCATTTAATAGTTTGATAAAACAAATGTCTTTGTTAGGGAACAACTTTCATCAATAACTTGGTAATTATTTGGAGTCCCATCTTCTGGATTCATTATTTTACTCAGCTTACTAGGAAAATGGTTTCCTTATAACTGGGCCTGCTCTTCTCCTTGTTATGTTAAACCACCTTACAAGTCATTAAAACAAGGTGGGAAGTATTGACTATCTAACATTCTTTTCTGTGATCTCACCTAAATTACACATTGATTTTTTTTTAAAGATTCCTCTGCACAGATAAATAACCAGTGAGATTACATTCTGGCAAAGCATTACTGTATAACTTTGGCAAAATACTAGTATGCTGTACAGCAGTAATTACAGAAGTGATAAGAACTCAGAGCTTACCATCTGTTTTACATAGATAATTTTCAGCTGTCTCTTCTATTGATTTGTTATATATGTGCTTTTTTTTTCTAAAGGTCTGATATTTTAACAAACTATTTCTGCTATTCTTATGAAACGTACTCAATGTCACAATATATACTGCAATACTGCATCAATAGGCAACATAAAATATGCACTTCTGAAAGAGTCAGGTTATAAAAGTTAAACTTGGGATACAAATAAAAAAAACAACAACAACATAACACCAGAACATAAACAGTACTCTGCTGGATCAGATCTGCATTTTCCCACTACTCTAACATACTCCATTCTGCTGCACTAATACCTAATCTTATTTTCAAAGCAGAAAGCAAAGTCCTAACAAAGTAAGTAGAAACTAATTGTGTCATCACTTCTGCACTTCAATTCCACTTTATACAGAAAGATCAGATGTGAAGAGGGTTCATTTAAGAGATTTCCCACAACTTAAGCCCTTTTGTTTGTCTAGTATATCTTTCTCATTTCATGTAGGAAGACATGAGGAACAATGGTTCTTTTTCCTCCTGCACAGCAAAATTGGTGTCAACAACGTGGGAAGCTTCTCTCTTTTAAACCCGCTCCTCTTCAGACTGGGTAGGAAGCTGAAGCCAGACACTGAACCAAATCCAATTATTCATTCCTATTTAAACTTATGGGTAGCAAGCCATGACCCATCTATGATCCTAAACAGATTCCCACAAATGCTCTTCAAACCCTCTCTACCTCAACTTCCAGACTGCAAGGAATGCTATCATATTGAAGAACAAATTGCTCCAGCTGCATGCATACTGGTGATATAGTATAGTGCTAGTGGTTTTCTGTAGGTCTGTCAATTACTTGACAGTGCTGCCTGAAAACACTGTAAAGCTGTAGCATTGTAGCACTTATAGAAGGCTATATGAGGATATTATGATATTGGGAAGGAGGGGATAATTATGACTGGGGAGGTGCAAATACAAACACGCATACAACTTGCCAACTCACAAGCTGGAATTGCATTGGACACATTTGGCCAAAAATACAATCATTGTCATTATATTATTAACTGGTTGTGCAGGTGTTTGTCAATATGGATATATTCTAGATCAGACATGTCAAACACAAGGCCCGGGGGCCGGATGCGGCCCGCGAAGTGGTTTCATGTGACCCGCGAAGCCATCCTGGAAACAGTGAGGGAACGGCCCCCGCTGCCTTGGCCCTGGCCCAGGCCAGCTGGGAGCCAATGTACAATTTTGTGGTGGTCATCTTGGCACTTGCCCCGGTGGACTATACCTTGGCACTTGCCCCGGTCCCATCCCCTTCTGCCAGAGACCCTCAGATCTGTCCCACTTCTGCCCAGGCCCCCATAGGCACCCTTGACGTGAATGATGTAGAACTGGCCACGCACACCCAGTAGGCCACACCCACTCCATCCACGCCCACCCAGTAGGCTGCACCCACTCTGGCCACACACACCCCCAGGCAACCGCAATGCTGATGCGGCCCTCAGTGAAATTAAGTTTGACACCCCTGTTCTAGATTATTTTTTTTAAAAAAGAAGCACTGAACATAGGGACCAACACATCTCCACATTAGCCAGTGTTTTAATTCAAATTTCTATTGAATTATTTCAATTTGAGAGAATCTATTTATATTATTTTAATGTATATCTGTATATTTTATTTAAATTATTATTACAGACTCAATGTATTCTGTGAGCTACTCTAAAACTATAGAATTAGTTTGTCAAGAATAGCATATATTTAATCTTAAATATAGAATAGCATCCAGAGTAAATCAACTTAATTAAAATATTTACATGCTGACTTTTCTTTTCATCTCTAAAGCAATTACTGAAGAAATCAAACACAGAACAAAATATGCTGTCATAAATCTAAAAGAAAAATAGCAACAATGAATATTACAACTAGCAAGATATAAAATGTCTCAAATGAATACACTTTAATACTTTGCTATACCAGCAAGTACTTCTGCATCCATTCAGAAAGCTTTGGGCTTTTGCTTCTTAAATGCCATTACTTGACACCTTGTTAAAAATTGATAGGCTTTCAAGAAAATTCTCAATATATGGAAATATTTAACGCAAAGAAACTAAAAAAAAAACCTGACTAATCAACTTTCAATGCTTGGGGAACCCCAGAAAATGTTGTCCATTTCAAGTAATGATGTACAAATTCATAACTTACTTCATACAAAAAGTGACTTATGAATATAATTGAGCCCAAAATGTGTGTTGCTAAGCAAAACAGTTTTTAAGTGAGTTTTGCCCCATTTTACAACCTTTATTGTCACCGTTAAGTGAATCACTGCAATGTTAAATTTATTTATTTATTTTATTAATTTAATTTATACCCCGCCCTTCTCCTCATGGGACTCAGGGCGGCTAACAGCCTCATAAAAACTACAATACAAATACAATAATTAAAAGCCGAATTAAAAAGAAATATTTAAACAGGCCGATCATTAAAATTGTCCTTAAAAATCCCCTTAAAAACCCCGCTAAAATTCCCTAGGCCAGACCCGCTTGTTGGNACTAATTGGGCACTTAAATTTAAAGATGAATCATAACCCAACTGCATTTTATGTCAAAATGTGTTTTAAATCACAAAGATCCTAGATAATTTTCAAACAGAATTAAATAAACATAAATAGTTGCAATACTCAGGTAAAACAAAATTCTAAACTTCCTGGTTATTCGTGCATTGTAAATTTGGATATAACAACAATATCCAAAAAACTATTTTGAGACTCTTAATATTTCGTCTTGGGGGATAAAAGAGTGTTTTTATATGTTAGAGCTAAATCTACTTCACAAAGTGTAAGGTAAAATTAGAAACCACCATATTTGAATCTCTCTTTAAACCTTTGCCAAGATTGCATTAGGAGTTACATTTATGTCTGAACAACTGCATTCAGTCTTTCAAAAACAATTCTGAAATCAATTCCCTTATATTTTGGAATATGCTATAATATGCACCTAAGATTTTCTTCATGTGTAATAAATACTGTAGAACTCATTCAATTCAATTCAAACAAATGCCTTAGTGAATAAAAGTAAAAAAAAATTGTAATTGGAAACAAGAACTGACATATAAAGTATTGAAGTAAAACTTCTTTAATTCACTTACTGTTCCATTTAATAGTTTGATAAAACAAATGTCTTTGTTAGGGAACAACTTTCATCAATAACTTGGTAATTATTTGGAGTCCCATCTTCTGGATTCGTTATTTTACTCAGCTTACTAGGAAAATGGTTTCCTTATAACTGGGCCTGCTCTTCTCCTTGTTATGTTAAACCACCTTACAAGTCATTAAAACAAGGTGGGAAGTATTGACTATCTAACATTCTTTTCTGTGATCTACCTAAATTACACATTGATTTTTTTTTTAAAGATTCCTCTGCACAGATAAATAACCAGTGAGATTACATTCTGGCAAAGCATTACTGTATAACTTTGGCAAAATACTAGTATGCTGTACAGCAGTAATTACAGAAGTGATAAGAACTCAGAGCTTACCATCTGTTTTACATAGATAATTTTCAGCTGTCTCTTCTATTGATTTGTTATATATGTGCTTTTTTTTCTAAAGGTCTGATATTTTAACAAACTATTTCTGCTATTCTTATGAAACGTACTCAATGTCATAATATATACTGCAATACTGCATCAATAGGCAACATAAAATATGCACTTCTGAAAGAGTCAGGTTATAAAAGTTAAACTTGGGATACAAATAAAAAAAACAACAACAACATAACACCAGAACATAAACAGTACTCTGCTGGATCAGATCTGCATTTTCCCACTACTCTTACATACTCCATTCTGCTGCACTAATACCTAATCTTATTTTCAAAGCAGAAAGCAAAGTCCTAACAAAGTAAGTAGAAACTAATTGTGTCATCACTTCTGCACTTCAATTCCACTTTATACAGAAAGATCAGATGTGAAGAGGGTTCATTTAAGAGATTTCCCACAACTTAAGCCCTTTTGTTTGTCTAGTATATCTTTCTCATTTCATGTAGGAAGACATGAGGAACAATGGTTCTTTTTCCTCCTGCACAGCAAAATTGGTGTCAACAAGTGGGAAGCTTCTCTCTTTTAAACCCGCTCCTCTTCAGACTGGGTAGGAAGCTGAAGCCAGACACTGAACCAAATCCAATTATTCATTCCTATTTAAACTTATGGGTAGCAAGCCATGACCCATCTATGATCCTAAACAGATTCCCACAAATGCTCTTCAAACTCTCTCTACCTCAACTTCCAGACTGCAAGGAATGCTATCATACTGAGGAACAAATTGCTCCAGCTGCATGCATACTGGTGATATAGTATAGTGCTAGTGGTTTTCTGTAGGTCTGTCAATTACTTGACAGTGCTGCCTGAAAACACTGTAAAGCTGTAGCATTGTAGCACTTATAGAAGGCTATATGAGGATATTATGATATTGGGAAGGAGGGGATAATTATGACTGGGGAGGTGCAAATACAAACACGCATACAACTTGCCAACTCACAAGCTGGAATTGCATTGGACACATTTGGCCAAAAATACAATCATTGTCATTATATTATTAACTGGTTGTGCAGGTGTTTGTCAATATGGATATATTCCAGATCAGACATGTCAAACACAAGGCCCGGGGGCCGGATGCGGCCCACGAAGTGGTTTCATGTGGCCCGCGAAGCCATCGTGGAAACAGTGAGGGAACGGCCCCCGCTGCCTTGGCCCTGGCCCAGGCCAGCTGGGAGCCAATGTACAATTTTGTGGTGGTCATCTTGGCACTTGCTCCGGTGGACTATACCTTGGCACTTGCCCCGATTCCATCCCCTTCTGCCAGAGACCCTCAGATCTGTCCCACTCCTGCCCAGGCCCTCATAGGCACCCTTGATGCGAATGATGTAGAACTGGCCACGCCCCCCCAGTAGGCCACACCCACTCCATCCACGCCCACCCAGTAGGCTGCACCCACTCTGGCCACACACCCCCGCCCCCCCAGGGCAACCGCAATGCTGATGCGGCCCTCAGTGAAATTGAGTTTGACACTCCTGTTCTAGATTGATAATTTTTTTTTAAAAAGAGGCACTGAACATAGGGAACAACACATCTCCACATTAGCCAGTGTTTTAATTCAAATTTCTATTGAATTATTTCAAGTTGAGAGAATCTATTTATATTATTTTAATGTATATCTGTATATTTTATTTAAATTATTATCACAGACTCAATGTATTCTGTGAGCTACTCTAAAACTATAGAATTAGTTTGTCAAGAATAGCATATATTTAATCTTAAATATAGAATAGCATCCAGAGTAAATCAACTTAATTAAAATATTTACATGCTGACTTTTCTTTTCATCTCTAAAGCAATTACTGAAGAAATCAAACACAGAACAAAATATGCTGTCATAAATCTAAAAGAAAAATAGCAACAATGAATATTACAACTAGCAAGATATAAAATGTCTCAAATGAATACACTTTAATACTTTGCTATACCAGCAAGTACTTCTGCATCCATTCAGAAAGCTTTGGGCTTTTGCTTCTTAAATGCCATTACTTGACACCTTGTTAAAAATTGATAGGCTTTCAAGAAAATTCTCAATATATGGAAATATTTAACGCAAAGAAACTAAAAAAAAAACTGACTGATCAACTTTCAATGCTTGGGGAACCCCAGAAAATGTTGTCCATTTCAAGTAATGATGTACAAATTCATAACTTACTTCATACAAAAAGTGACTTATGAATATAATTGAGCCCAAAATGTGTGTTGCTAAGCAAAACAGTTTTTAAGTGAGTTTTGCCCCATTTTACAACCTTTATTGCCACCGTTAAGTGAATCACTGCAATGTTAAATTAGTAACACCGTTGTTAAGTGAATTTGGCTTTCCCATTGAGTTTTCTTGTTAGAAGGTGGCAAAAGATAATCATGTGACTCTATCATATGTAACTCTCATAAATATGAGCCAGTTGCCAAGTTCCGAATTTTGATCATGTGACCATGAAGATGCTGCAACAGTGTGAAAAATGGTCATAAGTCACTTTTTTCAGTGCTGTGTAACTTTGAATGGTCACTAAACATATGGTTGTAAGTTGAGGACTACCTGCAATTATGTTAAAATAAAAGTGCCTAGTACTGGGAAAAGAGGAAGGAAAGAAAGGAGGGCCAACAGCAGCAAGGTGGATATACTCAATTATAGGGGTGATGATCAGTGCATCATTGGAAGACCTGAAAAACCAGGTTAGGGATAAACTGTCATGGAGAAAATCTATCTATGTGGTCATTGAAAGTTGAAGACAATTTGATGTCAAATAATAAATTAATCAGCCTTTTCCTTACAAACATGAATTTATGGTTATAAATG
>NW_015388020.1:122980-126344 GCF_001527695.2 Protobothrops mucrosquamatus
CCAACAGCAGCAAGGTGGATATACTCAATTATAGGGGTGATGATCAGTGCATCATTGGAAGACCTGAAAAACCAGGTTAGGGATAAACTGTCATGGAGAAAATCTATCTATGTGGTCATTGAAAGTTGAAGACAATTTGATGTCAAATAATAAATTAATCAGCCTTTTCCTTACAAACATGAATTTATGGTTATAAATGAACAGACAGAAAGAACACCCTGGAAATCAAGTAACCATTTCTGAAACACAAGATTTAAGGAAATTATTTTATCTGACATGCAAAGAGAATACTAGCTATTCTGAAAGCCACGCATCTTAGAGAATGACTTGAAACATAAAAAAGCACTACACTACATTTCTGGGTTGAATTACAGGATGGGAAATATAGGGCAGGATTTGCACAGAACACATGAGAGTCCCTAGACCAGGCATGTCAAACTCGCAATGTCACGTGACATCACGCGACACGGGGTGGCCGCAGTTTCGGTGTGATGCATCCAGCCTGTGGGCCGGCAGTTTGGCATGCCTGTCCTAGACTGATCAAAACTGAAAGAATAAGTGAGTGATTTAAAACTTTGTGTGCTGTGCACAGATTCTTACATTGTTTTCTTTCCACACTAAAATACCACTGGAATGGAATGAAAATAACTCACTAACAGGTTTATCTTCTAACCATAGGAAACCATTTATCAGAAAGATTTCAAACACATTTAGGCTTTGCTCAACAAGGTTTAATAATGTTGAATGACTCTTCCATTAAAACATAAACTTGCCTTCAGATAGAGTTCAACCTCTAATGTTACATCGACACAACATGCAATTTTCCTGCTAACAGTATGGAAGTGGCTTCAATTACTTTCTTCAACTTTGCAGCTATAATCTACAGTCCTGCTATTCCCTAAGGCTCCCATCCCGGTGCTAAATAGCCCTGATCTTATTAATTCATTCCCAAATATCAAAGGGAAATTAATGGAAGATTTTAAATACCATCTTTGTATCAAAATTCTTGCCATAGGTTAACAATAGATGTTTCAAGATTTTAAGGACATAAATATTTAAAATTTTAAGAATCATTAAATGTTTGCTTAAAGTAATACTCCCAGCAAAGTCTCCTTTAATTCCACCTAAGGCTCAATGTCATCTCAATGGAGGAATTGCTTGTTTGATCATAGCTCTGATTGCACTACACTGCACAGTCTACAATCTCCTGGTCCACCAGCAAGAAACTAAGATAATCAAACCTCTGACCTGGCCATGTATTATAGTATACAATACTATTAGAGAACAAATTCAAACCCATCTTACAAATTAGCTTTTTCTTAGTTTATTACTTCATCTTTAGAAGAGACCTTATTTTTGTAAGTGTTAATTCCAGGTTTATATGTAAAGGGAACAAGTTCCCTAGATAAATAGACTTAGGCAACCAAATACTGTTCCAAGAGTTAAGAAATCAATAACTGTTTTCATCATTCATGTGGGAAAAGAGCAAGTGAGCAAAGTGCAAACACTAACAGCTTGTGCTGACAGTGGAGTACTTTTAAATTAGCTATTCTAAGTTAGTCCTATTAAGAGTAGAGTGAATTCATATACAAAGAAGTTAAAAGGGAATTTCTTAGAACTGATAGTCCTGAAAGAAATTGGTCTAAGTTCTTAAATAAGCTTACGCCATCTATTCATCCCAAAATATGGAAATTCATGGTCCACTAAATGTGGCTGAACCGTAAATCTTCATATTTTCTTTTAATTTATTATTCATGTTCTTAGGATGTTCCAGTCAGTTGATTCTGAGTTGCTGGGAAACTGCTAGCCGGGTAAGGAGAAGGGATCAAGCAGGGAATAAACGTTGAGTTATGCGCAGGTACATGAAACTCAGGGCCGAATCCCCTAAGTTCTGTGAGTCCTTATCTGTTTGATCCTAAGAGAAGGCAGGCAGTCTAGGGAGATTCTTGTATTATAGGCAGAATGCAATAAAGTAGTCAGTTTGAACCCTTCGCCTGTGGAATTGGTTGCTTGCACCTGACGTGAGGGGTTTAACCCAAAAAAACCAGTAACACACTGAACTCTTCCTCTCATTATCTCTGCTCCTTTAGGAATAATAACCAGTTTTATGTTCCAAATACTTTGCCTCTTCTAATAGGCCATGTCTTCTAGCCTTCCAAAATACTAACAGAAATTGGCCATCCTTATTTTAGAGAAAAATATTCCACAAGAATAGGATAATTACTGTAAAAGATCACTTTTAGATTCCTCGATACTAGCATTTCCTTGCCCAGGTATACCTCAGGAAACTAAACAGGCAGACTCCACATGGTTTAAAAGCAACCTTGCAGATAACCTGGTCCTAAGCCATAAAGGATAAAAAATGAAGAGAAAATCAGTACCGTGAACTGCATTCAGAAGCCAACTGGTAATAAGTGCAGGTTCTGTAGCGGAAGTATAGAGAGAACAAAAAATAGACTAATATCCTTACTGTCTGGATTGTTGCATTCTGGATCAGATAAAGTATCTTTTACTATTGGTTGAAGGTGCTGGAATGTATAGTTCAGCAAGACCAGAAAGGCTTGCATATTGTTCATCTTGGCCAGCAAAAATGCTATCCAACTTAATGAAATAAAATGCAGGTCATTCCCAGAGCTTTTACATTATTTAGAATAGATACATGAATTCTATCCCTAGTTTTTCAGTAGTTTGTTACCAGATAAGTGAATATAACATTTAGTCACTTTTTTCCAGCTTTTATTACAACTTAGAATTTGTTAACTGGAGTTAACGTTATCACCATAAATTATATTAATATTGCCCTTAGAACTTCCAAGTACTACTTTTCAAAAGGCACATTTGACTTAATATTTAAGAAGGCCTACAAGCTCTTGTTTCAAATGTAATAGTGCCAAACCAAAGGCTTTAAATTGGTCCAAAATAAAATACCTTCTTCCAGGTCTAGCTTAATATGTAATATAACATCACTGTGTTGATTCTTTCCATTTCTTTCAAAAACTTAAATTCTTATCCAATACTCAATTCTCATTATATATTTCCCATCCCTCAATATCTGTCTTCCCTAATGCATGGTGGGCTGGGACATTTAGAGGTTTGAGGCATGGGTTGAAACATTGGGTGAAGTAAATGAGGGTCTCAACTGAAAATATGATGAGGCCAAAAGTATAGTGGGGATGCCAGTTCAGCTGTTGTAGGAGAAGGGGGACATGCACACTTGTACAGGTTCTTTCTTCTAAGCTAGTTACCTCATAATGCATAGATCTGGTATTATTGACACCTGCCTGAATAGCTGCAATTACACAGCTCTCTAGGAAATCTGCCAAGTGGGGTTTAAGGTGTTTCAGCAGAGGCAATGTTAAGATTA
>NW_015388020.1:127063-177509 GCF_001527695.2 Protobothrops mucrosquamatus
AAAAGTAGTAAACGTATCAGTTTAATACTGTTTCTTGTCTAGTTGTTCTATAGAACATAAAAATAATCAGAAGATTGGGTGAGATTGCTCCAGCCAGCCTTCTGCCCACTTCCATGTGACCTCTTGGATTACTGAAGAGCTAAGAGAAATGAAGTAACTGAAAAGATCTTCAGAGCAATGAACACAGCAAAGGCTGGCACAGGCTCCCATTTAGGCCTAGTGAAGTTTTCCCTTGATCTGTCCATGCTTGATAACTTTTGGCTAGTCCTTTCCTTTATGGGGAATGCAGCAAATCATACAATTTTCAGTGAGGATTCAGGTCTTGGTGGAGCTAAAATAGTATTGGGTCTCTCTATTAATTAACATTAGGACCTGGATAGGGGGACTGCACCCCTCCTGGTCCGATGGTACCCTTCAGGTCTGACTGTAAGGGAAGGAAGCATCATTTAAGAATGATTCACCTTATGAGTGGAAGGTTTCAAGCCAAAGGTGCCAAAGAAGACCTGAATCAGTGTTTGGAGGCTGAGAGGGTATGGATGGGGTGAAATTAACTCAAATTAAATGCTACCAAATGGCTACTAATTGTCAATGAACAGCAGGGCAATTCAGTAATTATTCTCGATGAGTACACCCTTCCCATAAAGAAGATAGTTCATGACTTGAAAATTACCCTGAAGTTTTGATTCCAACTAAAGTAGTAGGTATAAGCTTTACTGGAAGAGCTTCACCCAGCTTTCTCTGGTATATAATACCAGTTATAACTACTTAAGACCAGCAGCTCTTAGCAATGGTAATTTATATGTTGCTTACCACTAGGCCAACTTATTATAATGTGTTCTATATTGGGCTGACTTTGGAGATAATGTAGAGACTAGATTCCTGATGGGTACATCATAGAATATCCATCAGGAATTTATACTATTCTAATATGTATACATATAAGCATGGATACACACACATATTATTATATTATATATACTAATATAGTATAGGTATACTATATACATACTATAGCATAGAATACAACAATTCTTAAGTTTGAAAAGGATAACTTTGGGAAGTACTTATAGCAAATATAACTGCAATTTCAGTTGCATTATCAAATGTGAGTCTTTGATAGCTAAATACACACATTTTAATGAAAATAATAAATTATGAGAAGAAATTAAGACCTATTAATTTCCAAGCTCCCCAAAGATTTATAAACATAAATGTCAAAAACCTGTGGGCCAATTGTGATAGTTTTATTAACTGTACATATGTCTCATTCAACATTTATGGTTTATAAATGCATATAATACATAAATGTGTGTGTGTGTGTATATACACAATATATTTATAATCATGGATATAATACTTCCACATAAGAAAAAATATCTACTGCTAACAATCAAGTTGATGAAAAGACCATTAGGCAAACATAATTGTGTATAAATAAACACAAATACACAAGGAATGACTTATGACAGCAAACAGTTAACAAGTCTTTATATAATTTTTTTAGCTGAATATGTGTGCCAGTTGCCTTGAACATCTTTTAAAATTCTGTTTGAATAATTTTTTTTTCAGCAGCATTTTTTCCATATGGAAATTAGAAAATATATCTCAACCTATAAAAGTTGCCAATCTTCAAATATTGGCAATTATGTTATGTATCACAGGAAAAGCATATTTGTGTATCTGGATCTAAGGCATTTGTAAAGTGCCAAGGGAGTTTGTGTTCTGTCTCAAGTCCTCTGAACACACAAATATAAACAAGTCAGTTAGCCTACTTTAAGACAGAGAAAACTGCAGTGATTAGAAATGCCTAACTTTATTTAGGAATTCTTCCTACTCTTTTCCCATGAAATCTCTCATCCCCAAGAATATGTGTTGAGCAATACTACTGATAAACAAAGCTCACTTTGGGTTATTTTCACAATACTTTAAAATTGTATTTCTTCAAGGTTTGTCTCAGTGTTTGACCTGAACCATATATTCCTTGGGCTTCTATTGGAATACAGGTAATATTCAATTTACAGCCACAATTAGGACTGCAAAATTCATTGTTAGATGATGCAGTTGTTAAGTTAGGCATCCAATTTTACCTTTTTTGTCATTGTTGATGAGACATACATCACTTGATCACAATTTGAGATTTCCCCTGCCAGTTTCCCCATTGACTTTGTTGTCAGAAACCACCTGGGAAGGTTGGAAATGGCAATCATGTGATCCAAGGATGCGTGGACAGTCATAAATTTGCTCAGATCATGATCATGTGATTGTGGGAATGCTACAAAGGTCAAAATGTGAAAATTGGTCGTAAGTCACTTTTTTCAGCCCTGCTGTAACTTTGAACAGGCACTAAATGAATGGTCATAAAGTGAGGACTACCTGCATGGTATATTCCAACAGAAGTACATTCTCTTTTATTGGATTCCTTGATTTTAAAGTGAGATTTAAACAACTAAAAACAAAAAAAAAACATGCTAGTAATTTGACCAGAAATCTACTATAAATATATAACTGTGAAGACATTTATTACACATACTGTTGTGAGTTCTTTTATGTATTCCCAGGTTAGTGGGCTCCAAATCTCCAAGAAAAGCCACATAACCCTACCTGGCCTCCAGGCAACACACTCATAAATACCCAAAGGCTTGTACTCACTGTTTACTATACCACTCTTCTCTTAGTCTACTACAGCTTCTGTTCCTCTACTACTACTTGTGAACCCTATTTCAGGAGAACAGTAACAGTAAATTTGCCCTAGGCTGCTTTAGACTGTTTTAGTTTCACAAACTAACACAAGCTATCTTCCATCTCACACACACACACCTTGCCTCTCTACTCAGCTTTTACAGCCATACTTTGCTGGCTGGCTAGGGAGAGATCTAGCCAGGTGCTAGCCATTTTCCTCTCACATACACTTAGGCTGATTTCTGAATAAATGCATTGTGGGATTAAAGCTTATTCTATTACAAAGACAACAGAAAATCCCAGAATTATTCAGTTAATATACCATCAAAAACATACAAAATTATATTGTTTGAAAATGAAAGGGACGCAAATACAAAGTTAATTAAAACAACAAATAAGGATGGGTAATAAATGATAGTCTCAAGGAAAAGTTGTGAATGAAGATTCAATTGTATAGATCCTAAAACTATTTTTAAGTTTATCAAGAATTTGTTATAGTAATAAACCATTAAACACAGTTGTGTTTATGAAAGAAAGCCAAATTAATAATTCTCTCAAAACTATAATCAGAAAACATTCAGAACATTATTAAATATGGCTTCTACAGCATAACCTGATGAAGTTTTATAAATGTTTCACAAATTAGTGAAGGTCCTCTTACAATTCCTTATTGCCAGCAAAAACATTTTAATCATTAATTCCAAATCCAAGAATATAAATGCTAGACAATGCTAGTAATAACCTAATGCAGAAACATAAAATTTCAATCAATTCAATGCAAACTTTACACATATACCAAATCCAAAAACACTACTTTTCTTTGAAGTTTCCATGTTGATTGTGAAAACATCCACCTACTTTAAAAGATAGCTTATCATTTCAATTTCCTATAATATATGGTAACCCTAACATCTCAGTCAGAATGCACAATTATCCCTCATTTTGTATTTGTTTGGATTGGAGTTACTAATGTTGCAATGAATGCAAAATTGAGAAAATTTACTGTTTCAGATAGCCTAGATGAAAATGAAAATATTCAACACAGTAACAGGGATGCAGATATGAAGAATATTGTTGAAAGAAAACCAGTTAAGCCTATTAACACTTTCTATTTAAACCTAAACAAAAACTACTTGTACAGCTGTAAGCAGTACTAGTTGGTTTCTCTAATACTAATTCATATTTCCATTAACTAAATGACTGAGATAAATTTTCTGAGTAATATAGTTAGCATTTCTTGAAGAGACAAGTTTAAAAATTCCCTGTATTTATGTAACTCAAATAGTTACTTAGTTTATTATCATTATGTTCAGAAACTGCTGCTAGACCTACCTAAACAAACAAGCACATTTTACTTAGCATCTCTTCAAACTGCGATCCTAGTTTGTTGCTTTTCTAAACCAAGAACAAACCTAAGATTGTTGTTCAGATTCTGTTGTATTATGAGAAATATAATCCAAGAAACCCAATACAAACAGAGCATTAAACAAGCCAGAGAAGATTCTGAGTTGTTTTTAGCAGTTTCAGCTAACAATTCTGGCTTATGATATACAAACCAGTGCAGAGTATTCAATACCTGCACTGTCATTCATATATGAAATTGAATGCATAACTTTTTACTATTTGAACAATAATTCAATGATAAATCATATTGCTATGACAACCATATTGGTTAGCTATCCAAGATTCATAGACAACTCCTAAAGGGAGCTATTAAAAGTTTTGCCAAGTATTTATAATCAGTTTTGCTCAAAGTTTTTTTTTAAAAGGTAAAAATAGAAATTTGGATTTTCATCAGAGTGTATTTATTAGTCTTCCCTCTTTATTCTATATAGTTCAAAAAAGCCTTTAAATGGGAGGGCCCTTTAATTAAGAAAGGAACACTTTTTTAATATACCAGTGTCATCATTCTTGTGCTTACTGTATTCAACCGAGAAACCAGAATTGACCCAACCATTAACTTTGAGTTTTTGGGGTTTTTAAAAAAAAAAGGCAAAAAGAATTAGCAGCAAAAAATTCAAACTACTCCCTCTCGAGAAAGTTCTGTCCATTTCTATAAACCAGTGGTTCTCAACCTTTTTAATGCCGCGACCCCAACCGGTCGTAAGTCGAGGACTAAACCGGTCGTAAGTCGAGGACTAAACCGGCCGTAAGTCGAGGACTAAACCGGTCGTAAGTCGAGGACTACCCAACCGGTCGTAAGTCGAGGACTAAACCGGTCGTAAGTCGAGGACTAAACCGGCTGTAAGTCGAGGACTAAACCGGTCGTAAGTCGAGGACTACCCAACCGGTCGTACGTCGAGGACTTTCCCTGCCTGGGAGCGCCGCGCATGCGTGGTTCCGCCCCCTGCGCCGGCCGAGGCGTAGCTGGCAAGCGGCAGAGACGGAGCAGGCCGACCACCAGCTGGCCCAGCCCAAGGGAGGTAAGGCACCCGCCGGAAAAGGGGAAAAAAATGGCAGACAAAAAAAATGGCGGACAGCCTTGCTTGGTGACCCCCTGGGGTCCCGACCCACAGGTTGAGAACCACTGCTAATAAACGGTAGTGAAGGTTAGAAGAAGATGTCACACCTGGGGAAGTAAGGCAAAGTTTGACATATTGCAATAGCCGAGAACAACCCACATGCCAATTACAAGGAAGCGAAGAAGAAAACATGGATAAATCGATTCGTTTAAATGCCACACAAACAGAAGGGCAGGAGAAGATCAGAAGACAATAGTGGCTTCTCCCTCTCTCTCTCTCTCTCTCTCTCTCTTCCTACGCCCTTCCTCACCACGTTGAGAGACAAGGCTGGCTGGGCCTTCGAGTCCCACTTCGCCCCCCCCCCGCCGCCCCAAGCTCTTCTGCATGCAACTCCCACAAGGCGCCGGTCTGGCAAAGAGCCCCCGTGACAGAGGAGAGGGGTCTGGGAAGGCCAAAGGAAGAAGCGACTCCGCCTCGCCCCCTGCGCCACCAAGCCGGGCCAAACGATGGCCGTCATTCCTCCGAACCACGCATCATCCGAGTCCGGAGAAAGGCCAAGCCTGCTAGGCGCCCCACGCCCAACTCCAACAGGCCTGCAGCTCCCTTCCCCTCCTTATCCCTCGTACTTACCCCCAGAACCCGCAGGGGCAACGGGGCGGCAAGCTGGGGGCTTTGCTGCGCTCGCTGCCGGCGTCTCCCATGGCGGCGGCGGCGGCGGCACCAGTGTTCAGGGTCAGGGCAGGGGAAGGGGCAGCTCAAGGCAGAGGATCCAGGCCGGGACTCGATGCCGGGATTCCAGGCCGGTCAGCTGGAGTCGGACGCTACCACTACGGAGACGGATAGGTGGGTGGGTGAAAGAAGAGGCGGCGGCGGCAGTAACGACGGCGGCGGAAAAAGAGGCAGCCGCGCCCTTTGGTGCTTGAGGTGACACTGAGCTACGGGCGGAGGCTACCGGAGGGTTGTGACGGGCCCACAACATGCCATCCCCACGATTAGCGCGCCCCCCCTGACCCAACAATGCCCTCAGCTCCTCCCCCTCAGGCGAGTAAGGGTGGTCTTGTCCGCCCGCAGGCTCCACTTAAAGTGGAGCGAACCAACGCTCAGAAACAAAAGGGAGGGATCGGAGACCGTGCAGAAGGCTAGTGCGGAAGCGGACCTTTCCTTTAAAGAAGCAGTATTGCTTGGGGTTTAAAACGGACAGCATTCGGCGGCGAATAAGGTCAAGAATTGTAGTTGGGGAACGATCGGATACCCCCTACGCTATTATTGGTCGATGGTGTGGCCTGAAGCGACTGGGTCAAGGGTGAGAGAGAGAAGATTCTGCGCACGCGTAAGATTGGAAACCCGGAAGTAAGAGTGCGGTAAAGAGTCTCTCTGGAGAGGTTCCCCTCCCCCTGCTACATGGAATTCCCTGACTAAGCGGCGCAGCAAATCCCGGGAGTTCCTGTTGTGGTTGCCTTACCGGCGGCTTGCTCTTCTCAGTCATCGTCATCTCTCTTCCCCCCACCCTTCCCACCACGCTTTACTAAGAGTTTTTCTTTTCCACTGACTCCTTAAAATACAGGTTGTGGTTGGAAGAGTCAGGCTGAAATCGTGCGCTGAATCTTTTTTAATCCTAATACCGTCGGGACGGATTGGATCGATTCCTTTGTTGTTATGCATAAAAATGCGCTGCTTTTCCAAGTATGGAAAATACGGAAACCTCTGCTCCGTGCTTTTGATTTCAAGCAAAAAATAAAGTAGGGAGATGACTCCCTGAATGCTAAATTTCCTACAATTGACAATTCTGCTTACGCCTAGTGGTTTGCCTTCGTGGTATTGAATGTTGCAATACTGAACCTCTGAAGGGAGAGAAGGGGAAAAAAATGTATATCCCGAGTAACATAAAGAAGCAAAATGACCCGTGACATCTTAAATACTAGCCATTACATAATGGCATAGGTTTTTGTAGACCAGATGAGCCAAATAAATTACTTTTGCAAGTACATCTAGTTGGGGGGGAGAGGGAATAGTGTTTTTAAAAAATGGGAGTGATTTAATCTGAGGAAAGTAAGACGTGATTTGCAAACTATAGATTTTGCGAGATTTTTAAAGTATTTAGCCTAGTCCTTTACACAGAATGATTCTTTGAAGTACCTTAACCGTAGATATTAATATTCTTAAATATATAATTTAATTCTTTTCAATGGTATAAGTTTTCATGGGCTAAAATTGACTTTTTAAAATGCAAAAACTATGGAGTTGCCTGTGTTCTGATATTGAGGCACTTGGCTGTTGGTTTTAAAAGAGACCAGTTGCTATCAATGACTGTTAGATATAATGGCTGTTTTATGTCCTTTGAAATCCCAGCAGTTTATTTCAAATACTACATGATAAGTGCTTCCTGAATATTTTTGGTTAGTCAGTACAGAGTGCATAGATCCTTAGCCTCACTCTGCAGGACTCTTCTCATGTAAGATTATCTTCAGCTGACATAGGTGCTAAGGAAACAAAAAAAAATAGAGGTAAATAACTGCATAATGCAAAAATTGTATAGCCTGAAACAATTAAGTTAAAGGAAACTAAATCAAAACAGTGATTGTGATAAGTCTGCTGTCCACTACAGTTGCTGTCTGACACTTCATGTATCCATGCAGATACCCAAACAAAACAGTTGGTGCTTTGCTTTGCTGATAAGGAACTGGCAAGAAAAGATTGTAAAGCCAGTGATATAGTATTCACAGGAGAAGAAGGAAGAGACATATAATCGGCATTAATTTCCAAATGTCATTTTAATTTCAGGGGATTCTGAGGCAAAAGAGAGCAATGGATGAGTTAGCTGACAGCTAAAGAAATTATAATAGCTAAAATGAATTTGATTACTCTTATAGCTGTTAAAGATATTGGTGCATTGGATTGTAAACCTAAAAATGGACTGAGCAGTTGACATTAATTAGGATTTATGAAATTTTGGATGAGATGGAAAAATGACTCCTGGAGAAGAGATACCAAAGTGTTTTTAAGAGCGGACATACATTGGGAAGCCATGCTGAAGTAGAATGGTGTTATAGGACATATGGCTATATGACCATAGGACTCTACTACAGTTGAAATAGAAGAAATAAGATCAAGGTTTATTTACCAGGATATAACTGGTCAAGTGCTTACAGATAGTCCTTTACTTATGGCCAAAATTGGGACCAGAATTTCTGTTGCTAAGCAAGGTGGTTAAGTGAATCCTGCCCAGTTATACAACCATTTTTTGCCATGGTTGTTAAGTGGATCACTGCACTTGTCAAATGAATCATGTGACCATTAAGTGAATCCTTGCCTGCTTGTCAGAAACTGGGAGAGTTGCAAATGGTGATCACATGCTATAACTGTTGTAAATGGCAGTTGCCAGACGCCCACATTTTGATCATGTAACTGTGAGGATGCTCCAATGGTTTTAAGTGTGAGGACTGGTTGTAAGTCACTTTTTTCAGTATCATTGTAACTTTGAATAGTCACTAAATGAATGGTGGTAAGTTGAGGACTACTTATATATTCAGTCAGGGAGTTGATGTAAAATACCATCTGATTTCATCTGTTTTCCTGAAGTGGAGAGGAGTAATTGCAGATTGGATCACATCTAAGCAAGGGACAAACATAGGTTCACATCATTTAATGTTAAGATTGTTTATTTAGAATGCTTTGAGAACCAGTGCAAACTTAAAGGAAAAAATAAAGAACTCAAGGCTATGCTAAACTTATCTACATAAAGAGATTTACTTTAAAAAGGATGCAAAACTATTAGATCAGGTTGGCACAATTTTTCTCCCATTTCAATTTTACGTATTACTGACTAGATACCCTATTATGAATATGTTCTTTCATGTTCAACTCTCTAGCAGAACCTGAAACCAAACCAAACAATTTTGCCCCTGCATAAGGAATAGGCATGAAAGGTTGAAAACAGGGAAGCAGACAAAAGATCTCTATCACATATCCTCATCAACAAAGGAAAAACAGCAAATTAGAAATGCAAGTTCTTTGAAAAATACAGTAACCCACACTTACCAAGTGCTCCATTACTCAACTTCTACAAGAGGAGCTGCGTAAGAACATGACATTGCAAACACCCGAAAAAGGAAGCAGACTGCCTGTACAACATGTAACAAAATAGATTCCCACGCAACAACTTTATCAAAACAGTGACTGACCACTCAGCCCACTACAGCACAACCAATACAAGCTATGTAAAGGATAACATTGCCATACATCAAAAATATATGAGAAACAACCAACAGACAATTACAACCACACTATTACCACAGCACACAAATCAACTAAGGCCTTCCAGAACATCTTATCCAACATAAAGACCTAGTAGCCCAAGGAAGAAAAACAGGAATCATTGATAACAACACAGTGTAAGGACTGTAAGAGAGCTACTAAATAGGATAGGCAGAAGACAAGCAAAGCACATCCATGCACACAACTAGCAATCAGAAGAAAACTGAAAATTTCTTAATCTCAACCATAGTTTCAGCTGGGAAACAGCATCCTTTAATGTTGTAAGCTGCCCAGAGTCGCTGTGTGGCGAAATGGATGACAAACAAATTTAATAATAAATAAATAAATTCTAGACCAAGCTAAACCCAAAATGCTGCAGAATTCCTGGAAGCTTGGCATTTAAACAAATCAGCCATCAATAGACAGAGATAAACTAAATTTACAAACCATTCAAAAGAGACAATAAAAAAGCTAAAAAAGAAAAAAAAGACCAAAACACATCTCTCTAGTAGTAGCCAGATAAGCAGGAATTAATAATTTATTATTAATAATTAATATTTTATACCTAAATTAATACCAGTCAAACAAGCAGAAAAACAATGTTCTAATCAAGGAACTACCAAGGAGAAAATCATGCCCCCACCAACACTGGCAGGGTAAGCAACTGTAGATAAACAGGGAGCAAACCCAACATTTACTATTACTGATTATGTTACCTAGTTAGGTAATGAAACATCTGGAAGCAAACAACCAAGCTCTGAGACCATCGAAGATTATACAGGAAGGAAGACTTTTCAGCTCCATCCAACTCTGTTTGTATAAGACTTGTCTGGTGACATGCCAAGCAAAGGTGGGGAGAAGAGTCTGTACATAAGATCCATAAGGACTATGTCTCTTTGAATGTGGGAAGAGAGGCTGGATTTGATAAGGGGAAAGGAGTATGGAGATAACCTTGAAGATGGCATGCAAGACCAATTAAGTAAACTTCACTGCAGCCTTGTGAAGAGGGAGGGGACGACAAGAAATAAATGTATTCTTAATTGTATTTGTTATAAGCGGGGGCAGCAGGAAACTGCCAGATTTTCAAGATAACCTACAACAAATAGTTCCAGTAAAGTAGTGCTGTGAAGGACAGACATACAGTAATTGTTGTCTCTTTTAACAGCAATCTGAAATTCTACGATCTTCCAAATTCCTTCTTGGGTTTGGCTTCTCTTCTCTTCTTGGCAATTTCTACCATCTGTGCTGGTATCCACCTTGTTTTCTTCTGTACTTAAGTCTTTTACAATCTCTTCTCATTGATCAATTTTGATTTCATTCCACAGTACTTTTGGTTCCCCATCATTTGAGTTCAGCACTTCAAAGTGATTCTTGATACTCTCCTTGAAAATGGAACTATATGTCTCTCACATACCTATTTTGTACCTATTTGGTTTTTCCTGCCTAAGTGCAGGATCTTACTTTTCTCACCACTGAACTGGATCTTGTTGGATAGGTCACAATGCTCAAGTCTGTCAACATCCTTCTGAACCTTGAGTCTTATCTTCTGAAGTGGTGGCAATCCCCCCCAGCTTGGTGTCATCTGCAAATTTGATGAGCTCCCCTTCTAACCTCTTGCCTAGATCATTTATGAAGAAGTTGAAGAGTACCCGGCCCACATCATTTTGTGGAAGCTATTTGGCTTTATACTTTTGCTTTAGCTTGACTTGGAACTTGCATGTGAACAGATCATAATCAGTTGCATAGCCAATCCTTGATCATGTATTTGTTGTTGTAACTGAATTCTTCCACCTCCTCCTACCAATAATATAGTCAATTTGATTTCTGTGTGCTCCATCTTGTGATGTTCACATAAATATACATCAGTTTGATTGTTTGAAAATTGGCAATGCAGAAATCATTGGATTGGCAAAAATGGAGAGGTTATTCCCCCTAGTTCATTCCTGTTTCCTAGTCCATAGAATCCAACCGTCTTTTCCTTTTTCAATCTTCCACAGTTTATAGATGAAGGTGTCTTAATTATAGGAAGGATAAGCTTCTGCAAGCATCATCCATTTTGATATTGCAGAGCAAACAGAAAATACAAGGTGATGGGAAGGGAGAACTAAAATGGAAGGCAGGGTCTTTGAGGGAGACATGTTATTGGAGGCTTTGTGGGATGAGTGGGCCAAATAATTGGCCATAATTGGCCATAATTGGCCTGTAGTCTGATGGCTCCCAGTTCCCACTTTGGTTTCCAGTTTCATATCATGTATTAGGACTGTCATAAATGGACTCCAGACATTCAGGCAACTCTTACATCATAGCAAAGGGATCCATAAAACATTTACCTTACAATTAACTCTCTGTTGCTATCTGGTGATCTTTTGTAGTTCAGATAGACTAGCCTACATTGATTCTAAATGATTCGAACATGACTTAACTTAGCTACATTTTACAAATTTGGCTACCCAGAAGAATTAATTTAGAAGGGGTGGTTTAATGCTGATTCCTAGCAGGACCAGCCTTGCAGGCATGCATTGTTAAGAATACTTGTCTGCAGATATTTTTAAGAATCCAATTTGATTAGCACCACTTCAGTTCCTGCTGTGACTCTGCAGTTTGTGATTTCAGTTTGTAAAACCAAGGAGATCCTGAGATAACAAAAATAGTGGCAGAATACAGAAGCATTCTGTTTGCCAATGTAGGCTCTGCTATGAATGTTTTCTGCTGCCGCTAAGCATTTGAATCATATTCTGGAATAAGTTGTGGTACTTTCTAAAGGTCAGCGGGACTCGCTGATAAATATTTTGTTTCTGGCTTGGTTGCAGGGAATCAAATTCTTCTCATTTTCTCAGCAACATTGCAGAAAAAGAATGTTATTTTCCCAGTCAGCAGCAACTTGCTCAACAAGAGAAAAGTGCCTGCTGACAGATAGGAACAAATTCTGTTTTCTCATTGCTTCCCAAAGCAAAACTCAGGAGAGGGTAACATTGCCCTTCTACTTCTCAAACTCTGTGGTAGAATTAGGCTTACTATTTTATTTTCTTGATTGTTCTTGTTTTAACAGCTGTCAGAAGGCAAACAAGCAACACAGGTAGTCCTCAACTTACAACCACAATTGAGCCCAAAATTCATGTTGTTAAGTGAGAAATTTGTTAAGTGAGTTTTGCCCCATTTTACGACTTTTCTGGCCACATTTGTTAAGTGAATCACTGCAATTCTTAAATTGGTAACACGGTTGCTAAGTGAATCTGGCTTCCCCATTGACTTTGTTTGTCAGAAGGTCGCAAAAGTGGATCACATGACTCCGGAACACTGCAACTGTCATAAATGTGAACCAGTTTTAAGCATCCGAATGTAAATCACGTGACCATGGGGATGCTACAACAGTCATAAGTGTGAAAAATAGTCATAAGTCACTTTTTCAGTATTGTTATAACTTTGAACAATCCCAAAATGAACTGTTATAAGTCAAGGACCACCTGTAGTTGCTGGTGTCCATATTTGTAATCAAACTTTTATGACATCATCTATCTCCAGTCTACAACACAGTCCTTTCAGCAGTTCCAAGGAAGTTCCACATTCATTTGCACCACTCACGTGACCCTGAAGACACTGATAAACCTCCAAGTGGCCTAAATGACTCTCTAAAAGAATGCAAATAACTAGTTGTCTGCAAGGAATATAAATCCTTCCATTCCCCACCATCCAGTCAGAGCTGAAGAAACTTCTTGGTTGAGAAGCGAAATGTTTTCAAAGAAAAACAAAAACAAGAAAGTCCACTTGCCTCTTGAAAAAGCATCTTTGGGACAACCATGACCTGGATGACTGAGAATCTCCATAGACAAACTTTTAGCACATCATCATTTATACTGATTGGCTGTAGCTCTTCAGCATTCTCTCTTATGTCACTATCTGAAGAAGGGATCAGACCTGGAATATTGCTCATGCAAAACCTGTGATCTGCCACATGGCTCTATAGTGTTCTTCTTATGCTAGGAAGAATTGTTGTATTGAATCAGCTGCTCATCTTGCTTTCTGGCTAAAGAACTTTGTAACTTTATAGGAAATGATGTCTTGAATGAATATATTCAATCCATTCAAATATATTTAGTGCATTTCCAGAAAGCACTGGTTATGCTCTTTAAGAGTACGCTGCTCTTTCATTCATTAGATCACAATTTTATTTTTTCATGGTGGAATTTTGTGCCATCAAGATTGTAATCTGGTGCACGCATGCGTTGAACAATTTGGAATTTCTGAATAATATAATTTCATGAGAAAAGTAGCCTAGTAGCTCAAATTCCTATTACTTACCTTCATCATTCTTTTAAGCAGGAGAGGAATTCAATATTCTTATCATAATGGGAAATGGAAAACTTCCATACATGTCAGTAGGAATTATTCTTACCAGTAGTCCTTGACTTATGTCTGGTTGTTTAATGATCATTTGAAGTTATGCTGGATTTTTTTTTTAAAAAACTACTTATGTCCTATCCTTGAAGTTACGACTACTGCCTCCCCCTCCCCCCTGGAGTCACGTGATTGTACTTCAGGCACTTGGCAACCAGCTCTCATTTACAATCGGTTGCAATGTCCTGCAGTCACATGACCACAATTTGTGATGCCACTCAGAAGAATGGATTTGCTTAACAACCATGAAACTTGCTTAATGACCACACTATTCACTTTACGACCACAGTGACTTACTTTATGACTGTTATAAAAATGGATTTAAAATCAAATCCCATCATGTGACAACTCAATTTATGTCTGCAATGACTTATGACCGAAATTCCAGGCTGTATTGTGATTTAAAGTCAGAGACCACCTATATAGATAGTCCTCGACTTACGACCACAATTGAGCCCAAAATGTATGTTGCTAAGTGAGACATTTGTTAAGTGAGTTTTGCCTCATTTTACGACCTTTCTTGCCCCAGTTGTTAAATGAATCTTTGCAGTTATTAAGTTAGTAACATGATCAATCTGGCATTCCCCACTGATTTTGCTTGTGACCCAATTGCCAAGCACCCAAATTTTGATCATGTGACCATGGGGATGCTACAATGGTCATAAGTGTGAAAAATGGTCATAAACTCACTTTTTCAATGCTGTTGTAACTTTGAACGGTCATTAAATGAACTATTGTAAGTCGAGGACTACCTGTATTGAAATATCGGTAGTGGCAATATTGGCAGGTAATCCTCTATCATATAGGAAAGGAACTACTCTACTGGATAAAATAGCATTTGCTACAACAGCTTTATTGTGTCTTTTTTCACTTTAAATGCAATCCCCACAGTTGGTTCATGTACAAGCAGCCTATTGTGGACCTAGCCAAGTGGACGCAGATGCATACGCCTGATCCGGGCCTCAGGCTAGCTTGGAACACAGTGGGTTTACTTTTGCTTGAAGAACTCATTAAATGTGCTTATGTTCTGATTTTGTGAGGAGAATGTTCTTCCTTTCTAGCAGGGTGGAGCAAAGCAGGACAAACCTAGTAGTCTATACAGAGTTCCTCTAGAAAATTCTGGGAAGTAAATCCCAGGATAGTGAGATTTTAAAAAGGGCCTGGTTAAGTTGGAGTAGATAGGCTCTATTCTCTGTCTCAGTTAAAGATTCCTGAGGAGTGTGTTATTTTTCTATGCCAACACTGGAGCCAGCTACAAAATGCGCCAGCTTGCCTTTACATATTCCTATATGTGACCATGGGTTACTTCCTATAAGGCAAAGTCTGTGTTTGAGATACTTTGGTGTAAGTGATGCTGAGCTGCATGCCATGTAGATTACAAAGATAGAATGCTCATCTGCTTTATGGCACCTGTACATAGCAGAGATATCTGGGTTCTGGTTGGTTGTCTGAGTCTGTAGATGAGGAACATTGTGTGTGTGTGCGTGTGCGTGTGTGTAAATGCCTAGAGTAGCTAATGAAGCAGAAGATGTCAGGGTTGTTTTTCACTGCACTGCCTCTTTTTGCTGTTTTATATTAAGGAACGGTTGCTGGAATTGGGTATGTCTAGTTTAACGAAGAGAAGGACGAGGGGGGACATGATAGCAGTGTTCCAATATCTCAGGGGCTGCCACAAAGAAAAGGGAGTCAAGCTATTTTCCAAAGCGCCTGAAGGCAGGACAAGAAGCAATGGATGGAAACTGATCAAGGAGAGAAGCAACCTAGAACTAAGGAGAAACTTCCTCACAGTTAGAACAATTAACCAGTGGAACAACCTGCCTCCAGAAGCGGTGAATGCGCCAACACTGGAAGTTTTTAAGAAGAAACTGAACAGCCATTTGTCCGAAATGGTATAGGGTTTCCTGCCTGAGCAGGGGGTTGGACTAGATGACCTCCAAGGTCCCTTCCAACTTTATCATCACCATCATCATTGTCATCATCGTCATCATCATCATCATCATCATCATCATCATCATCATCATCATCATTATTATTATTATTATTATTATTTTCCTGATTTCTTGGGGGAATTGAATGCTCTTATACTATACTATCAACTGGATCCCTATGCCTTCTGATAGGGATGAACTACTTTTAATACCATCAATAATGAATGATAAATAAGGGGTGGACCTTTTTGCCAGTTACTAGACTGAGAACTGAGTCAGATCCTACTACAAAATTGCATGTGGTAACTATTGACAATTTTTTATGTATAAGTAATTTAGAGCTGTATGTTAAGATGCTTTTTATTTAGAGTTTGTCACCAATATTCTCATGAGTCATGTGTAATAACACTTGTCTGGACTCCTTTAATTGCTCAGATGCCAGCTACATTCAAAGAAACAGAAAAATCTATGAATGCTCTGCATTATAAACACCTCCCCCACTTTTTTCATGAAATAACTGTTATATTTCTTTTTCCAACAATTGAAACATGCACTGTTCATTAATCAGTTTGGTACAATGTTTGCTTTTGAGGTTTTAAACGTAGTGGTATTCTTACAGAAACATCTTTGATGGGAAAGAATAGAATGCTAACTGACTGGAGAGAGAGAGAGTTAAATGTAATTATGTCAATCAGATGAAGTGTCTCTCTGAACCATAAGAATGGCTTTTCTCATTTTAAAATAGCTTATTCTCAAGATGAGAAAAAGATGCATATCATTTACAGTCCTCTCCACCAGCCCCTCTTTCAGGTATTTTTTTTAAATGTATATGTCAGTTGGCAATCATATAAAGGACCAAAATAAACTGATTTTGTACACCCACAACTAATGTGCAGTAGATTGTATTTATTGGAAAATGCTCTGGCACATCTCTCTGACTTCGCCAGCATACAATACAATGAACTTACTGGTTTTCTGATCTCCGAGCCAATTGCTAAGCCCTTATTTGCAGGAATTCAAAATTGGCTCCAAAGTTACCTAATGTTTTTAATATAAATTTATTAATTTTTTTAAGAGAACATGAAAACTAATATAAATTAATACAGAATAAAGAAAACAAAGAAAGAAAAAAAGGAGGAAAACAAAAAAATTAAAAAGTGCAGAAAGAAACACCAGAGGACAGGACAAGAAACTAACCAAGGAGAGAAGCAAGCTGGAACTAAGGAGAAACTTCCTAAGACAATTAACCAGTGAAGCAGCTTGCTGTAAAAAGTTGTGAATGCTTCATCACTGGAGGTCTTTAAGAAGAGACTGGACAGTCACTTGTCTGAAATGGTGTAAGGTCTCCTGCTTGAGCAGGGGGTTGGACTAGAAGACCTCCACAGTCCCTTCCAGCTCTATTCTGATTGATTGAAATGACAAAAAAAATAGAAAGCTTCCAATTTCAGCAAAAATAAGTTTGATTACAAAGATGTTCCAACTCTACGATTTCCAAAAAAGCTCATTTTTTTCTATTATTTGATTTTTTTCCCTAATAACCGAAACTACAAGTCATGTGCATATTTTTTTGTTTCATGCAAAAAAATCTATAACATTTCCAGTCAGCCATAAATGTAGTTATTGTTTTTTTTCTCTAATCAAGGAAGTCAATTTAGTCATCTTAATTTGCTCCATCATCTTCACCAACCATTCCCTTATTGTGGATAATGTTGAACTTTTCATTTCTGAGCATAGAGATAATTATGTGGTTCTGATAACATTGTTTTTTTTCTCTTGGGATTCTGCAGAAATTATTTTCATCCTTCAGCTCTTCTAAGTGTACAGGAAACAGTGTATTATAAAACAGACAAAGGAGGGGAGAAATGATGTGAAATGTTTACTTAATGATCTACAGACTGAATTTAAGTTTGTTAAGCAGATGGACAAAAAAACATTGTTTTTTTATGTTTAGTTAAGATAACATTATTACTATCAAAATGCTGTAATAAGGTAGTATATATGCCACAGCTGGGTATTATATTTTTTAAAAATTGTGAAACAATAATTGCTTGCTTATTTTTTTTTTTTATCCCAGACACTTTAGGAGATCTCCTTAGTGCAGTGAAAACATTATAGTACCAGATGGAGTCTAATTTGAATATCTCGGTCTCCTTCTACTTTCATCTAAAGAAATTCTAACTCTGTGTCCCCCTTTGTAATTTTTCCCATTTGCTTCTTCTTAACAACTTGCCTTAACATCTGAGATGTCCTCTCTGAGACATCTCTGAGATATGTGAAGAACTTACAATATATTTTATAAACTTTGTGCTGACCCTAATTAAATACACTGAGTTAATTTGGATTTTGGATTTGTGCGTGTAATATGCCATACTTTGATTAATTTTGAAACACTTCTAAGGTCCCCTCTCCCAACTTCATTATTTTAATGGATGGCACCTAGTGCAGCGCAAATACAAAAACACTCACACAGAACAGGTCCCCTGTCCTTTGGTCTGTAACCAAAATAAACTCTTAGCTAATCTCTGGTCCCTGTCTTGAAATGTGGGGGTCTTTAAAAGAATTCTGAGATGTGAAATGCAATTTGTGGTTACATCAGGGATACAACCTCATTTATCTTATTAAAGAAGAAATCTGCAGAAATGAGGGTTCCTCTTTGCCTAAACTCCTTTTTTTTCCTGCAGTATTTCCTCCTATCCAATATGCAAAACATTATGATGCTTACAAAAGTTTTTTTTCAAATCACAGAGAATTACAATTAAAAGGGAGTGGGGGGGGCTTTTCCTTTTGTAAGAGCAACCTTGCTACCCAATCATCCATTAGGCTACTAGAACTTTCTATGTAATATGCAGTGGATATGCTATTTAAATCCAGATTAATTATCGAACCAGCAAGAATTCACAATAGAAATAAATTGATTGGTAAACTGACTTTTCTTCAGAAATGATGGACCACTTTGCATTCCAGCACAAAACGGGATGGATAGCAACAGATTTTCTATCTTCTATCTTACATCAAAAGTAATTAAACTTGAATTGGAGTCTTAAATCACGTGCTGAAGTCACTATAGAGTTGAAGGGTTATTTTCTACTACCCAATTCTGCATTCTATGCCAAGCATATTATACTTTCCATTAAGCGACAATAGACAGAGCTGTAGTTTTTGAAAGCAACTCTAGGCCATCAATCAGTTTTAGCCTTGCAGAAATTGGATATGCCTCAGACCAAATAATGTTAGGAGATGCTTTAGCTAATTACATCTCTTTTTTTTAAAAACAACAACTATTAAACAGATTGTGTTTATTTTGCAGTTCCTGAAAGAATAGGCCCTGGAAATTTAATAAATTTAAAATTTAATAAATGTGAGAGCTTTACTATGTACTTCTTCAGTTATGGTTTCCATGTTAGGAAGTGGGTCAGCCATTTGAAGCAGACGTTTAAGCCAACAAAAGACTTCTACTGTGTCTCAGCCACTTATTATACTCAAATTGAAAAAAATTGTGTAAATTGTCACTATGCATGTTCAGGGTGTTTTCAATGTATTAAAGTGTAACATATCTTAAGATCTGTTTACTCAATAGATAAAGTTCTTAGTTTTGTTGCAAATTTTAAGATGCTTTTGGAATAAAAGTGGGCACCAAAATTTAAAAGCATATATTGTGTGGCAGGTGCATATAATAAGCCAATACACATGTATTAAGGTTGGAGAGATTTTAGGCTTAACAGACTGATCTGCTTTTTGCTAAAATTTCAAGATTCACCAGCAGAGTCAGATACAAATGCTAGCATCATCTTAGTAGGATACTTTCTGAGGGCACTCAGGATTTAGGACTATGGTACCTTTGATCACCTATCTGAACCCGTACATTTGTTTTAGACCAGAACTACTATGGTCCTTTTACACACACACAAACACAAACTTTTGAGATTTTTCACAAGCTGTCTTCATTTCAACAATCTGATTGGGAGGTGGTGGTGTATGTGCTTTTATTAAACAACTGAGATTTAGAAACTCTTGCTATCTACCACAAATCATTTTGGAACTGATAAACAGATCTGTTTCTACCTGCTGCCTGCTTGTCATAAATCACTGCAGATTAGGAAGGTTCGGATATCCCTGATACAGTTTAAGCATCTAAGGCTTCAGAAACAAGTTCATTTGATTCAGATCACTCTAGCAGAAGTAAAATCTGACTCAATGATTTGGAACATTATATGATAAAATGTGGTTTACTGTAAAATGGAAACTGCTGTGCCCTTTTTAAAGTTTTCAGTGAAATGGGAAATCCCTTGCAATGTTGGATACCTTAGTTACTTATTTAAGCCACCCATCTTAACAAGTGATTCTAAGTGGCAAATTAAATATTTTTTCAAAAAATACAGCATAAATGCAAACATTTAAATGCAAGCCTGATGAAAAAAAAAATCACAATTACCAATGCTAGTGTAACCAGGAGATGCATCCTTTCATATATTTGGGACCCCAGGCTTGAGCACAGAATCAGAATCTTTAGGGACTCATGAAAGGCCATCAGGGTTGGGGTTCTCATAATCTCTGAAAAGAGAATGTTCCATAGTACTGTGGCAGAAAAATTACACTTTCTGGGCCCTACCAAACAGCATTTCTTATACAATGGGACCTAAAGATTACCCATCCTACCAAACTGTATTGGACAGGTAGAAATAAGCAGGGACAGACAGTCCCTCAAGTAACCCAGTCCTGAGCCCTGAAGGGCTTTAAAGGTGACAATCAGCACACTGAATTTCACTAAGAAGCACATTGGCAACAGCTCACAAAGTAATGGTATTACATAAACTGAGTAACTAGCACCATTGACTACTTGTGCTGCTATATTTTGCATTTAGTTGAAGCTTCTAAGTGCTCTTCAAAGGCAGCCTCACATAAAATGCATCACAGTAGTCCAGATGGGAATCTATGTGGGCAGGAGTGACAGTGAGCAGAGCCTTGCAGTCCAGGAATGGGCACAACTGGCAAACAACCCAAACATGTGGACAAGGCTTTCTAGCCAGGGCTCACACACCCCTAAATTGTGTCTCAGATCTGTCTTTGATAGTGCCACCCCATTCAGAACCAAAGATAGAAAACTCCTGGACTCTATTTAGATCTATTTGACAATCTAAAAGCATTGATATGGAAGGCTGGTTGGCAAAGGAAGAAAGCAGAATAAGGCTGAAGAAAATTGGAGTTTTGATTTATTAGAGGGGATTTCATATTATTAAGTAGAGGGTTAAAGGGAGAAGTTGAGATAAAGGGAATTTTGGTCATTAGATTTAAAATATTTGGAAATTAGTTGAAAATAAGGATTTTATCTGTTTAATATTTAAAAATTAGACCTAAAAGAAAAAAAATAATTATCATGAATATGTTTGATTTATTGATTAACCCAGGCAATATATATAATAGTTTTGATTTATTAAAGGGGATATTGTATTATTAAGTAGATGATTTAATATGGTGGGATATAGATAACTTTTAGAAAATAGAACAATCTATTATATTCAAATAGATAAAATGTGTATTTTGGATATTAGATTCTGTTATGACACTGCCACCTGCACATTTATGCATGCACACAAGCATTATACACCATCGCTCCTCTGCCCATTGGTACACTTACTGTGATCATTTCCTACAGATATTTGTTCAGAGTAGCAACTGAATTAACTATATTATTAAGAGAGTAGACTGCAATATGATACAGGTAGTCCTCAACTTACAACTACAATTGAGCCCAAAATTTCTGTTGCTAAGTGAAACGTTTAAGTGAGTTTTGCCCCACTTTACGACTTTTCTTGCCACAGTTGTTAAGTGAATCACTGCAGTTGGTAAGCTAGTAACACGGTTGTTAAATGAATCTGGTTTCCTCATTGACTTTGCTTGACAGAAGATCACAAAAGGGGATCACAAGACCACAGGACACTGCAACCGTCATAAATATGAGTCGGTTGCCAAGCATATGAATTTTGATCATTTGACCATAGGGATGCGGCAATGGTTGTAAGTAGGAAAAACGGTCATAAGTCACTTTTTTCAGTGATATAACTTTGAACTGTCACTAAATGAACTGTTGTAAGTCAAGAACTGCCTGTAATTTTCTGTTTCTTAAAACATAAGAATGCTTAAAAGAATATTCAGACTTATAGCTGATCTGCCATTAGATCTACAGACTAAATGAAGTTCAAATGCATTTAACAGCATTTCACGGGAGATTTACCTAAACTTTCTCCAGCTATGAGACATATGCTAATTTATTAACAAGATATTTCAATGGAAAATAGGAGAGGTGGAATTTTTTGGGTGAGATGCTGATCCTAGAAAAATCCACTAATTTACTATAGGCTACTCCTCTCTAGAGCATATCTGATTGTTTCTTGCATTACATTGAAATGTCTTAGGATGCCTCTTATGACTAAATTAAATCATGTCCAGAGACTATAAATATAAATCTGAAATTGTTTGTTTCTTGGATTTGTTCCAATTTTTCTTTAAAATTACTACACTGGCATCAGTTGAAAATCATGTCATTTTTAATGTGCATTTGTATGAAATGAGATTAAAACTGAAATGATTAAAGTGACAGCTCTTAAGCAAGCAGACCTAGAATTATATTGTTAGGAGCTCAAGAACAAAATATAGATTATATTTCGATTGGAAGAGCAGTTTCCTTTTCTCACAATCTGGTATTAATAATATTTTGTGAAAGTTTGTCATTACACTGCCAAAAAGAGGCTCATAAACCTCTCATAGAACCTTTATTTTATTGAAGTATCTAATTACTCTAAGCTGTTGTAAAAATTGCTAGCTGGTTATTTCTATGGGTATATTGCCAGTGGGCTTATTTGTTTTTAACTGCACTTGCTGCTATGTTTTTAGCAGCAAAAATCAAATTCTGACGTACAAAAACTAATTCCATGCCAAAAACAGCATCATCTGTTAATGTTTGTGTGGCATGTTGCTATTATAAAAGGTACTGAAAATAAGTTATACATTCAGCAATCAAAATCCTCAGTGCTGTCTACTAGTCATTTTTATATGGAGCTACGAAGTTAGACACTCAACAAAAAATATATAAACTCTGACTCTAGGTAATCAAATTTTCATCCTCTCTCTCTTTTGCCTTTGACAAATTCTCCTTTTAAAATTAAAAACCACAAGCTTCTAATATCTTTAAAAAAAACAGAAGTTTTATCCTTTACAGTTCTGACTTATGGCTTATGAAAAAAAAAGTTGTTTCTATTATTCAAAGTTTTCTTGGATTCATCTCAGGAAGATATTATGTCATTTTGATGAACTACTATTAAACTCTTTCAACACTTATCTTTTGGGGACTGTCAAATATCTCAGACAAGAAAATAAAACAGTGGGGCAAGAAGGCACCTTGCTGATCAGTTTCAACAGCCTTTCCAAGTTACTGTAATATCCTCCAGATGGGTTGGGACTGGATCTCCCAGAATTTTTCCCAGTCTACCTATTAAGAATTGATTGCAGCAAATCTAAAAGACATCAAATTGTGGAAGATTGATCAGATTCAAGGAGTTGATTGGCTTTTGCCTGTCAGATTGTTTTGTTTTGTTACTTCTCCAAGAACTGAAGGCAATGTATGCAGCATTGTCTCCACAGACACAGTTCTGTTGATTATGTTAATCTAGAGACAGTATCTGACTGAAATTCACCGAGTGCATTATCATGTCCAAGGATCTGAATTATATTTCTGTCATAATTCAATTCTCTAATGTCTGTACCATACTGACTCTCCCATTACACACATTTTCAGTGAAATATGATTATATCGGGACTGTGGAGAGAGCTGGGAAAGAGGACGAGATTAAACTTTAGGTGAGTCCTTTAGCAAAGTGTCCTTAATATTGTGCTTTTATTTACTTATTATTTACTAAACAACTCACACACGGTGACTTCTAGTGGCTTACTTTCCTGTACAATGCTCCAGTCTTGGCAATAAGATATATTTTCCTCCTCTTTTCCTTATTTTCCCTTCAACTGATCCATTAACATTTCCTTTTTCTTCAGTTGATCTATTTGCCCAGTTTAAGCTGTCCAAGAGATTATTACAAGGCTGCTACACAGTACAGAGTAGTTAAATTTTATTATTATTATTATTATTATTATTATTATTATTATTATTATTATTATTATTATTATTATTATTATTATTATTATTATTATTATTATTATTATTATTATTATTACTACTACTACTACTACTACTACTACTACTACAGTTGGGAGACTCTCAGTGGGTTACAGTACACTCAAACAATAAGCACATGTGGAACAATTGCAGTTGCTTAATAAAAAACAATAAGCTGTCCTCCCAAAAATTAGACCATAGAAAAAAATTATATGTAGCCAACAAAAAAGCAATAGAAAAAATGGTGACATCTATAAATCAAAGGCCTTCTGAAAGAGTTTTATTTTAATAGATTTCTATAGCCCAGCAATTAGAAGCAGATGTTACATAATAACAGCACTACCCCAGAAGAAAAGGGATTATTTTATTTTATTTTATTTTATTTTTATTTATTAATTTTTATTTATTAATTTTTATTTATTTATTTATTTAACAAACTTATTTGCCACTATGGTTCAGGTGACACAATTACCTGAAATCAGTTTAAGCTATTAATAATCAGTTTAAATCATTATCAAAAAGAGATCCTACCTAGAAGTAAGGAGAAATTTCCAGACAGTGAGAACAATCGGTGGAACAGCTTGTCTTGAGAAGTTGTGGATGCTCCATCTCTGGAGGTTTCCAAGAGTGATTGGACAGCCATTTGTCTGGAATGATATAGTGTTTCCTGCTTGAGCAGGGGGATGGACTAGATGACCTCCAAGGTCCCTTCCAACTTTATTATTATTATTATTATTATTATTATTATTATTATTATTATTATTATTATTATTATTATTATTATTATTATTATTATTATTATTATTATTATTATACCTCTTAGGTCCCTTCCAACTCTATTATTCTATGTTCCATGTGGAGGTTTTCCATTTCTGATGTATACAACTGTAGTCATAATCAAATTGATTTATATGATATCTAATTGTATAAAGTTCCATTAAAGTGAGAAATATTAAAGCAAGTGCAATGAGAATCCTCCAGGGGAAAACAACTCAAGAGGCTTGGGAAATTTTGAAAAGTGAGATAATAAAAGCCCAGTCTAGCACAATACCAACAAAGAGGAAAAATAGCAGCTCTCAAAAGAAACCAGCATGGCTGCATAAAGAACTGTCTGATCAATTGAAAGATAAAAAGGACAAGTATAGAAAGTGGAAAGAGAAACACATAACTAAGTCAGAATATCAGCAAATAGCCCAAGCCTGCAAAGAAGAAGTGAGGAAAGCTAAGGCTAAAAATGAACTAAGTCTTGCAACCAAAGTCAAAAATAACAAAAAAAGCTTCTTTCAACATGTAAAAAACAAGAAAAAAGTGAAGGAAACAATTGGTCCATTAGCGGGTGAAAGTGGCAAGAAGGTGACAAGCAACAGGGAGAAAGCAGAACTATTTAACTCGTTTTTCGCATCTGTCTTTACACAAAGGGAAAAAAACAGACCAACCAATCAAAAATAGTGACATAAAAAACAAAATAGAAATACAAGTTAAGATAGGCAAGAAAATGGTAAGCGAACACCTGTCCAGCCTAGATGAGTTCAAATCACCAGGACCAGATGGATTACACCCCAAGGTTCTTAGGGAACTGGCAGATGTGATCTCAGAACCACTGAACTATATTTTTCAGAGATCCTGGAGCATTGGGGAACTACCAGAGGACTGGAAAAGAGCTGATGTAGTTCCCATCTTCAAAAAAGGGGAAAAAAGGAACCAGGATATTACAGATCTATCAGCCTGACCTCAATACCTGGGAAGATTCTGGAAAAGATAATCAAACAACAAATCAGCGAACACCTACAGGCAAACAAAGTCATTACTAAAAGCTAACACGGGTTTGTCAAAAACAGATCATGCCAGACAAATCTTATTGCATTCTTTGACCAAGTGGCAAAATATCACCTGGTCTCCTTACGACACCTATATTAAATGAACCTGAAGTCATTCCGTAAACTGTTTCATCTAGTGTTGGATGATGAACTATTCTATCTTTTTACGCCCAATCTGTCGTAGTGGTGGTCTACCTAGGCATCGACCGACTGGCCGGCATGAGTCGCACACCAGGAGTTACCTTGGCGTAGATGTACCTCGGAAGTATGTAGTGGGGTGCCCCAGGGCTCTGTTCTGGGCCCAGTGCTCTTCAACATCTTCATCAACGATCTGGATGAGGGGATAGATGGGGAACTCATCAAATTTGCAGACAACACCAAGCTGGCAGGAATAGCCAACACTCCAGAAGACAGGCTTAGGATACAGGAGGATCTGGACAGACTTGAACACTGGGTGTTATCTAACAAAATGAAATTCAATGGTGAAAAAAGCAAGGTTCTACACTTAGGCAAGAAAAACCAAATGTACAGGTATAGTATAGGGGGTACCTTGCTCAATAGTAGTAACTGTGAGAGGGATCTTGGAGTCCTAGTGGACAATCATTTAAATATGAGCCAGCAGTGTGCTGCAGCTGCCAAAAAAGCCAACACAGTGCTAGGCTGCATTAACAGAGGGATAGAATCAAGATCACATGAAGTATTAATACCTCTTTACAATGCCTTGGTAAGGCCACACGTGGAATACTGCATCCAGTTTTGGTCACCAGGATGTAAAAAAGATGTTGAGACTCTAGAAAGAGTACAGAGAAGAGCAACAAAGATGATTAGGGGACTGGAGGCTAAAACATATAAGGAACGGTTGCTGGAATTGGGTATGTCTAGTTTAATGAAGAGAAGGACGAGGGGGGACATGATAGCAGTGTTCCAATATCTCATGGGCTGCCACAAAGAAGAGGGAGTCAAGCTATTTTCCAAAGCGCCTGAAGGCAGGACAAGAAGCAACAGGTGGAAACTAATCAAGGAGAGAAGCAACCTAGAACTAAGGAGAAACTTCCTAACAGTTAGAACAATTAACCAGTGGAACAACCTGCCTCCAGAAGCGGTGAATGCTCCAACACTGGAAGTTTTAAAGAAGAAACTGGACAGCCATTTGTCCGAAATGGTATAGGGTTTCCTGCCTGAGCAGGGGGTTGGACTAGATGACCTCCAAGGTACCTTCCAACTTTATCATCATTATTACTATTATTATTATTATTATTATTATTATTATTATTATTATTATTATTATTATTATTATTATTATTATTATTATTATTATTATTATTATTATTATTATTATTATTATTATTATACCTCCTAGGTCCCTTCCAACTCTGTTATTCTATGTTCTATGTGGAGGTTTTCCATTTCTGATGTATACAACTGTAGCCATAATCAAATTGATTTATATGATATCTAATTGTATAAAGTTCCATTAAAGTGAGAAATATTAAAGCAAGTGCAAAACTGAAATGAGCAACAAACTTTGGTTGTCAAAAATAGAAATGGAATCAGAGCAAACAACCTTAAAAAGTTGAGAGGAACATTTTCTCCATGCTTCTATAAACCACCAAGAATGGGCACAATTTTGCAACAACAAAATGTAATACATTGATTTATATGCTTTAGGTGCAGATTTAAATTCCAATACCTTAATGAGGAATATAATTCACCTCAGTAAAGTGAGAAAAGATTGGCCGAGGTAGTCATACTAAGCAGCTGCTAACTTATAGGAAAGAATTGTCCTTTATAATGTTGGACACCTAGCTGTTCTAGATGAAAAGATCTTGCTCTTATTGTTACTCACTTTATTTCAAGAGGTCCATCTGGTTTGAAGGATTCATATATAGGCAGGCAATTATTCCAATAAATTTTAAATCCTTAAACATCTGTGTTTGCATGACATACAGAACCACAAATTATCCAACCACATTTTAACTCAACCTGTTCTGGAACATCAACCTGTGCAGTTTATTTATTGTTCATTGTGTCATGAGAATCCAGAAAATTGCACTAATTGAGGAAATTAACAATGTGCATATAGCCAATGTTGGCATCAGAGGACGACTCATATCTTTAGCTGAGTCTGAAAATAGTTGGAGCTAATATGGTTTCTTCAGAACCAGCAAACTGCAGTTTCAATCGATAACAATTCAAGCTAACTGATAGTATTGTTGCTACATTTTATCTCTGTCACTGTTTGGGGGCACTTTTCAAAGGTGGTTCAGATTAAAATAAATTAAGTCATCCAATATAAATGTTACCAAAATTAAGAATATTATCTCAATATTTTAGAAAAGAAATAATTCCTTCAGGATACTGCACCACATGGAGGTATAATATTATGATTTCTCCCTAGTGCATTAATTTTGCATTTCTGCTTTGTCTTGTTTTTAACTTTAAAAATCAGCTGGCAGCATTAATAATAATTTAAAAAGCTTACACAAATACCACATTTATATGATTGTGAAAAGTCCCAGTTCCTTAATAACAGTAATTAATCATGAGAAGCAAACAAGGGTCAAGATGAAAAGCCATGGATCAAGAGCTATTTGACGAAGAGAAAGCAGAAAAACAAAATGGCTGAAATACATTGCTACCTATGAACTGCTGAATATTTCAATTGTTTTCCATTAAAGACATGAGAAAGAACTGAATCACAACTTGGTTAAAATCAACACATAACTGCTGAAGCTAATGAAGTGACTCTGAATGGGGACTTTTTTGATAAGATTGTAAAAAATCTGAAGACAGTGCAATCTTTCAAAGTAGTTAGTCAAATGGGATCTAAATTAATTAGAGCAATTTTGAAGGGGCCTCTTGTCGGCTTTGAACATTTAAAAAAATGACCCCAAAAGAAATGCTAATTGCAAGAAGAGGGAAAATAAGATATTATAAACAAATCTACTCCACTAGCAATATAATATCAACATTATTACAAGAACATAAACAATTATGTTTCAGATTTAGTAATTTAGGTTCTATCATGTTGAATTCAGAGGTAAATGCTCACAAACTTGAACTGTCTCCGGTAACAACTAGATTTTCAAAGGAATTCCAGCAATCTCATTATTCTCACCTGTCCACTTTAGAAAAAGAGTTTCTATTTCTTTTTCTACTATCAAGGAAAAGTATACCCTATCACAACTTCTATCCCATGTCTAAAGTATGTGAATTTGGACTTCTGGTCCTTTAGTTTGCCATATTACAACTCTGCTGCATGAGCTGCAGTGCCTCCCTGGTTTTTGTATTCAAGGTGCTGGTCATCACCTTTAAAGTCGTACAAGGCATGGAGCCAGATTATTTCTCTGTCCATTCCAACAAGTCAGAGAGTCTGGGGATGCTGCAGGTCCCTTCCCTTAAATGTTGCTATTTAGTGGGATCTATGAAACATGCTTTTTTCCATAGGAACTCTGGCTTTTACCTTTGAGATCTAATGAGCCCCATCCACTTGGTATTCTGGAAGGCTGTAGGTCAGGGGTCTTCAAACTTGGGTCTTTTATGACTTGTGGACTTCAAGTCCCAGAATTCCTCAGTCAGCATGCCTGGCTAAGGAATTCTGGGAGTTGAAGTCCACAAATCATAAAAGGGCCAAATTTTAAGACCCCTGCTGTAGGACCTTATTCTTCTGGATGGTCATAAGAGATGGGTTTTCCCCCAAGCACTGGGATAGGATGTGATTTGAGTCTGAAGATGATGGCATTGGTTGCATTGGAGGAGAATGGTTGGGGTACCAGTTTTTTGCTTTTGGCTGTTATTGCTTTTATTTTTGCTGTTGGTGGTGGTATTCGAGTTTTGAGTTGCCCACAGTTCGGTTTTTAAAGTGGGTGGCTATATAAATCAAATGGATGAATGGGTAAATGGGTGGATGGATAAGAAATTATGTTTGCTAATCACTGTATCAACAGAACAACCGACAACAGATGAGTGATTTGCTCTTCTTTCTGCCCACCATCTCCATACCATAATCTGAAGTTGTCTCTTTCTCATTGTCAAACTTCACAGCCATACATGGCCACTGGAATGTACCACCATTTCTTTCACTGAAATAGCAATAGCAGTTAGACTTATATACCACTTCACAGTGCTTTACAGAACTTTCTAAGCCAGGGGTGTCAAATTGCCAGCCCGTGGGCCGGATGCATCATCCGGAAGCCGTGCCCACCCATTGCCGGCAATGGCAAAACCATCCCGATACTTTGCACGATGTCACGTGATGTTGCGAGTTTGACGTGTCTGCTCTAAGTAGTTTACAGAGTCAGCATATTGTCCCCAACAATCTGGATCCTCATTTTACTGATCTCAGAAGGATGGAAGATTGAGTCAACCTTGAGCCGATCAGGATTAAAGGAATCGAATTCCTGGCAGTGAGAGCAGAGTTAGCTTGCAAACTGCATTCTAACCACTGCGCCACCACAGCTCTTAGTGTTCCTATTCTTGATGATAAACTTCCTCTGTAATCTCCTCTTTTGTTTTACATTGTGCTGTCCATATTTATTTATTCCTGAGCAGAAGAAAATAAAACTATTTAGCATCTTTGCTTCTCGCCATGAACTATATTTAGCAAGCATATATCCTGACATATATCTTTTTTTAAATATTTAATTCATATATGGTTCTGATCTGAATTTTACTTTATTAACAGTGTCATCTGCATATCTTACAATATTAGCATTTGACATTCAATATTGATACACCCTGTCATCAGTTCCAATCCTTCCATTCTTCACAAGTTAACTGGATAAGGAATCCTTGCCTTGTTCTCTTTCCTATTCTGAACTATTCTGTGTCTTCAACTTTTTTAAAAGCCTTAATATAATCTATTCTCTGTCATAAGTTATACTGTCAGTCTTTGCTATAGTCAATGAACCACAGACCTCCTTTTGCACTCTCTTACTTTTGCAGTATTTATTTTACATTAGCTATTTGGTCTCTTCTCTTTGTGTTTTTTATGAAACCTACTTGTTCATTTGGCATTTCTCTTGCTTAGAGTTCAGCTCTTCTTCATAAGATGTTTAAGCAAAACTTTCCTTGAGTTAGGAATTAATGCATTTTCTTTCTTCAAAAGAAGTCCTATGCCTCCTCTTTTTCCCAACTGTAAATCACACGGGCCTTCCCTCCTGCAGCTTTAAACAGTTCCTTTTTTTTATTAAAAGTGTTAACAACAACAATAAGAACTACAAGAAAATAAATTACAACAAAAAATAATGAAAAAGAAAGAAAGATATACCAGAAAAGGCTAAATGTGAAATAGGAAAAGACAACCGAAAAAAGAGCAAGATATGAATAAGTGCTTCTGATATTCTTTACAGCAGTTATAAGTACAATTATATTTTAATCTTTCTCTTTAAAGTTACATCATAACTCTCTTCTTTCTATAATCTATCCTGCCTAATCATCAAAACCATAAATCACAGCTTTATACAACTAAATTGATATTTCATGTTCTTGGTGCTTTCTTATCTGGCAGCTGGTCTATTGCCTGTCATAACTTACATTCTTACATGGAATTAGTTTATTCTCTCCCCACCGTGTTGCTGTGATTCTGTAATCCCATTTATAAAAGGTTACAGTATGGTCTTCCCACCTTCCTTAAACTATCTTTACTTCTTAGAGGATCTGCTGTGATTATTTTTATCTATTCTTATCTAAGTTCTTGTGACTTGTTTGATGAAATTACTCTCATTTATATTTTTTTATTGTATTTCTTTGTTTTTTTGTCAGTCCTGACTCAAGATATGTTTTCTTGTTCTGTCCTGCTTGACATCAGAAATCTGTGTTCAGTGGTTGTACATCCTTCTTAAACTCAGAGTTTTCATCCTTCACATTTCCTATTGAGGGTGCAGAGGTGTTTAAACTTTGCATCTAACTGCAGTTGCTTAAAAGTATCTGCACCTTTTCCTGGGATTGCATTACTGCCCTTCACTTACACTGCAATGCCATTTTGAAAATGAACCTGAATCATTACACAGTCCTCACATTTGTTGGGTGGCTTCTAATTTTAATAGATAATCCTGTTACACATTGGATTGTTGCTAAGCGCATACGTAATGATGTCCTTTTTGAATATAATTGCCACTTTATTACTTCATATAGATTCATGCCCTGAATCATCTAATAATTTGATTTAAAGTGGCCCATTCCACTTCAGTCATATTAACATTCTTAAAACATCCAACTTGGTAGATTTTATATTTGCTTTGATAATTTCATATTTTCATTGATTCATGCTTCTTACATCCAGAGGCATCTGCACCATCCAGTGCTTTGATCAAAACCAAGGGAACTTCATGCTGTTACAGTACATAAGGGTTGTGGTGGCACTTAAAGTGCAAAGATATTGTAGTCTGGGCATGATTTTGGAGTTTGTTCTTGCAAGTGGATTGATTTCTCTCAACTTGCAGAGCCTTCTGCTCCTCAGTCCCATTGTAGTTACTCATTACGGTGTATATGGGTATGGGTATTTATGTTCCTTTTCCTGGGAGAATGAGATAAAAATGCCAGGAGTGTACACCAAAGTATACATCCTTCACAAAGTGTGAAGGTTATCCCAACTGTCCATGTAAAGCAAACAGGCACCCATACTGGGCAGCAGCAATAGAGAAAGACGCCGTAGGAAGAGATTCACTTTAGCAAAGACATCATTTCATACTGTGCAGCAGAAGGCATTGGTAAACAATTTCTATATTTTACTGAGGAAGCCACATGGATAGAAGCTCTAAAGCGATTGACAATATAGTGTCGGATAATGGGCCTCTTAAGTCAGATAGCACTCAACATGCTACTGAAGAATTGCTATGGATCTTTCAGAGTACTAATGGCATTTATGACATAGCTAGGTTAAAGCCTTCAGGATATCTAGTTGATGATACTGCCATGCAGGGAAAGAAAATCTAAAGCTGCAAAAAACAGAATTACAGTCAGAACCTAGAATGTAAGAAGCATAAACGTGGAAAGCTCAACACAGTGAAAGACGAAATGCACTGCCAACACATTGACATCCTATCAATCAGTGATAGATAAAAACTTGAATTTGACAGTTTTAGTCAGAAGATCACACTATGATATCCCCATTAAGGAGAAATCAACCTCACTGGAGTTACGGTACTTCCAATTGCTATCTCATTGTTCTAGATTTTAAAACATTTCAACCCCTTTTGCCTAGGTAATGGTTCCTGAATATTTCTATCAAGGTCACCTTCCTCTCTACCTGCTATTTAATACTATTCAGGACATGAAAATCAAAGAATGAATGACATTTTCAAAGTCAAAAATGATGTAGCAAGAACAATACTTGGCTAAAATATAATCAATGACTGAATAATATTGATTAGACATTGTGGACAACCCTAATATAACAATTATCCGACTTTATGCTCCAACCACTGATGCAGGTTTTATGGTCACTTTCTACCTGAAATTGATAGATTTAGATAGAATATCTAAATTTAAATATAATTTAGATAGAATATCTAAATAAGACAAGCTGCTTCCAGAAATTGGAATGCCAAAATTAGAAATATTAAAAAAGTAAATGTAGTTGGATTGTATGACCTAGAAAATTGAAATTAAGCAGGGGAACAAAGTAGCAGTTTTGCCAAACCAATGATTTTATTTTCATTGCTAACATGGTGTTAAGAGTTCTATTGGTGCAGTGGTTAAACTACAGTGGTCACTGTCAGCCATTCAGTCAGGTCAGCACTTTCCATCCCTTCTGTCTTGCACCACCTCCTTCACATCCGCCTTGGTCATCTCAGTATCATCTCTTATAATGTCTAGCCAGCAGGTACAAATACTTTGTTTGCCAGCAGTACTGCAAAACTGCAGTATTGCAGGCTAACTCTGCCCACTGCCTGGAGTTTGATCCTGACAGGGCTCGAGGTTGACTCAGCCTTCCATCCTTCCGAGATGGGTAAAATGACAGCCCAGATTGTTGGGGGCAATATGCAAATAATGCTAACATTGTAAGCCACCCAGAGAGTGCTGTAAAGTCCTATATTGCAGTATATCAGTCTAAATGCTATTGCTATTTGAAGGAATAGATAAAACTATGCATGTTTTAGTATTTGCTAGGGTTTTTTTTTATATATTGTTAAATGAATGCACAAAAATAACCAATTTGTAAAGTTCACAAGTCTGTCTTATTCAATTCCAGACTATATACCCTTTATCATCTCAAAATCACAGTGGCTGATTTAGAGTTATTTAAAAAAGTAAGATGTGAGAAAATGCTATTGTACATTTAAACTGTTGTGTCCCGTGCCTGCAGAAGCAGGCACGGGAAGTTGCAAGAGTCCCGGGCATTTGCAAAAGCTGCCCGGGACCAGACTGATCGGCGCCGGCCTTGTGCGCATGCGCAAGGCGGGAAAGGACTACCTTGTGACTGGGGGGAATTGTCCGGGGATTGGAGAGTATATATAGAGGCTTGCGCGCCTCTGGGGTTGTCGTTGTTCGTAGAGTGGAGCAAACAATAAAGACTTGTTGGAGATGATTCGTCTCAAGCGCCATTATTCCCAGGACTTAACACTGGCGACGAAGGTGGGATACAGTCTCTACAGCTAAGAAAAGCTAGAAGACTCACCCAAAGAAGTCCGGGAAAGAAACAGCGTGGAAGTCAGCGTTATCCTGCCAGTACGGAATCGCTGGAGGGTGCGTGTGGCTGAAGAAGACGACCCTGATCCTCGAACGGCGTGGAAGTCAGCGTTATCCTGCCAGTACGAATCGCTGGAGGGTGCGTGCCGCTGCAGACGACGACCCTGATCCTCGATCAGGGCTTGGAGACACACATTTCAACAGAGAGATCAGCGAGCTGGGAAAGCAGCAGAAGAATCTGCAAGTGGAGTGGCCAAGATTTTGCGGCCCACTCGAAGAGCTCCAGTGACTGCAACCATCCACACGAAGGTGGACAAGCGTTACCAAACAGCTGGGAGGAGGTCCAAGCATCGTCAGGACAAGGGCCCAGCTGAGATTCATTGCATCGGACGCGGTGGATGCCAGAAGCGTGCGGAAATAAAGGCTACATCGCTACGAGCTGCCTGGGTCGACTGAAGGAGTTTTTACTAGACAGCATGATTTGCCACGATACGGCGGCTCCTTCACACCCTTCTACCAAAGGTGGCGTCCATGTCGGGCGCAGCATTGTTTATTCTAGGGGGGAGGGGTGTTGTGTCCCGTGCCTGCAGAAGCAGGCGCGGGAAGTTGCAAGAGTCCCGGGCATTTGCAAAAGCTGCCCGGGACCAGACTAATCAGCGCCGGCCTTGCGCACATGCGCAAGGTGGGAAAGGACTACCTTGTGACTGGAGGGAATTGTCCGGGGATTGGAGAGTATATATAGAGGCTTGCGCGCCTCTGGGGTTGTCGTTGTTCGTAGAGTGGAGCAAACAATAAAGACTTGTTGGAGATGATTCGTCTCAAGCGCCATTATTCCCAGGACTTAACATAAACCATTGCAGCCAGAGAAGAGACAACAGACATAGAGTGTTTATTGTTAAGACCGTCAACAAACTGACCGGGCACATCAGACTCTTAATCATATTCTCTCTCATATGGTATATATAGTAGTTCTGTTTAAACTATAGCATTTTAATATATGGGATTTTAAGAGGAAAACAAAGGATTGTTTGAAGCAGCAGCTGAAGAGGGATTGGGATTGGGATATTAATCAGTCACTAGAGAAATCCACGTGGATTTCACATGTATGGCACTGGTGCCTTACTTGTAGCTTCATACTAAGTGCCAGCCTTAAGGTATTCAAACATCTCATCCATGTACAGAAGATAGCAGCAGGGAATAAGAACAAAACAACTTTAGGAAAAGTAACGAAGGAGAAATGCTTGGCTAGTAGCAAGAAAGGATTGGGTATACTCTGTGGCTTTGGCAGGATGCTTGTTGTGGTTTCCTGGCACTTCCTTTGGCACCCACCGGATTTTCTGATCTATTTGACATTTCACTTTAAAATTATTTAATTAAAAACATGAAAAGATGGTGTGGTGAAAACTCTTAAGTGCTGTTCTATTCCTAATAATCTAAGCACTAAATAGACCCACTAGTATTTAGAGAATATAATATGTAGACCTCGCATTTGATTGGAAAAGGCAAAGATTATCAAGGATAGTATAAAATGTCCCATAGGAAGGGTGACTAGAGGACAGTGGTAAGCATATATCTGGTAAATTGGTAGTTTAACTTTATTTTTCTGGTGTTTATTTATTGTTTGCCTTTATTATTTTTATAAATAACTTAAGGCAGCAAATACAGACAATATTCCTTCCTTCCCCTCTTCCCCACAATATTTGAAGTGAGTTGAAGTGAGAGAAAGTGACTGGCTCAAAGTTATCCAATCAACTTTCATGAATGGTAATTCAAACTTTTTATTTTCTGATAAATTGGTAGTTTTAAGTGTTTATTGTCTTCATGGCATCCATTATAGGAATGCCAACTCTCCCCTGCCGCAGTCTGCTTCTCAAACAACAACTAGATTGCAAACACAAGGACCACCTGTGTTGCGAGAATATTTTCAATATGTGTGTGCTCAAAATTCCAAATGTGCTTCAAAAGGTTGAGTAGTTCTAGGAAGCAGAATGCTAAATCTTTGGAAAAATACTGTCCAGAAAATAGGAATGTTGTACTGCTGCTTGGGGTTAAATTACTATGTACAAGGTCAGGACCTGATAGTTGAAAGGGTCCTCAAAAATTTAATTTAAACAAGAAATGCATATCACACATTTTGAAGCAGAAATCTTGCTCAGCTCTATTTCTCCTCCTCCAGGCATTCTGGAAATATAAAGATGCCAGCATAAGCAAAGCTTAGTTCTGCAGAATATCTAAATTCTTTTTAAAAAAAAATAAATTGGTATTGAGACAGTAAAGTTGCTACTGGCATTGGCTGATAAATGTTGGGAGGAAGGGAGAAAGGACTCAGAGTACTGAATATGCTGTTCCTAAGGGTAGGGGAAAGACAGCGCTGCAAGAGAGAGGCCTCGTGGAGGAAAGAAAGCATTTGAAGATGAATGTAGAGCCATGGGTTCTTCTACTCTGGTTGTGTAATCTGGAAAAGAACATGGATAACTAGTTGGAGTCTTAAAGAAATACTCTGTGCTTACATTACAGGCCCTCTTTGATTCAAATATATTTGTATTTCCCCCCCTGTCTTGGGAATGGCTGAGCTTATATACCAGTTTGAAATGCACACACTGATACTTTGATGTTCAAAAGAGTGGTGCTGCACAGCACCTACAGTATGCTGAACCAGTGAGAAGACAAAATCATGGCTTTGCTGTGCTCCTGTCATATATTGCTTCAAAATTTTGAAATCTTAACTTAGTTTTGGTAGACATCTGATTTCTTTATGACTTACTATGGCAGCTTCTGGGTGCTGAAGTCCACTTAAAGTTGCCAATGTTGAGAAACACTGATGTAATCCATCCCAGGATGTAGTAGGTTTATCTGGCTTCCTTAACTGATCTACTATGTGACCTATTACGTGTAATAAGTTATCACTGTTAATCAGTTCTCACCTACTAGGCATTTCAGCAAAGATATTCTTCCATAGAAGGAAACATAAAACAGAACCAACACATAAAGTAATTAATTAAACCCTTGTTCTGCTTTGATCAAGTTAAATGTGCCTTCAATTGAATTGAGATCTTCAACAGAGTTTATATATTATCCTTCAGGTTGGATCAAACATGCTGTTTAGTTTTCAAGGCTGTGTCATTTTTTTCATCTTGTAAGAGATGGATACATTTACTAAAGAACACTGTCAGAAGAGCTACTTTTCTGTGTTCAGATAGTGAATATTACATCATACTAAATTGTTTTAATTTCTAGGAGTTTTTTTAAAACATGGTCTGACACACAATTGTCCAACCTTTTGGCCTGCTGGGCTGCAATGAATGAAGAGAATAGTCTTGGGCCGCATATACAGAACACAGAATAACAGAGTTGGAAGGGACATTGGAGGTCTCCTAGTCCAATCTTCTGCTCAGGCAGGAAACCCTATACCATTTCAGACAATGGTCGTCTAATCTCTTCTTAAAAACTTCCAGCATTGGAGCATTCACAACTTCTGGAGGCAAGTTGTTCCACTGATTAATTGTTACAACTGTCAGAAAATTTCTCCTTAGTTCTAGCTGGCTTCTTTTCTTGATTATTTCCACCCATTGTTTCTTGTCCTGCCCTCAGGTGCTTTGGAGAATAGCTTGACTCCCTTTCTTTGTGGCAGCCCCTTAGATATTGGAATACTGATATCATGTCACCCCTAGTCCTTCGTTTCATTAAACTAGACATACCCAATTCTAGAAACTGTTCTTTATACGTTTTAGCCTCCAGTCCCCTAATCATCTTTGTTGCTCTTCTCTGTACTCTTTCTAGAGTCTCAACATCTTTTTTTACATCGTGGTGACCAAAACTGGATGCAGTATTCCAAGTGTGGCCTTACCAAGGCATTGTAAAGTGGTATTAACACTTCACGTGATCGTGATTCTATCCCTCTGTTAATGGAGCCTAGGACTGTGTTGGCAGCTGCAGCACACTGCTGGCTCATATTAAGTGATTAAATATAAAATATATAAGATAGTTAATGAACGTACATAACAAACTTCCTATGTGTTTTATATATTTTTTATTATTTTGTGGTACCACATTATTAGCTTCCCAGGGCCTCATGCAGCCAGTGGGCTGTGGGTTGGATACGCCTGGTGTAGCAGGCGAGAATATAGACAATGTGATTATTTCCCCATTTTCAAAACTCCACACCTCTTGTTCTCAGTGCTAAGGATCTCTTGCTTCAAAACAAGCAGAATTGCAGCTGGGATGTATGTGTTTTGAATAAACCGTTGAAAGGAAAATTATACAAACTCACATTTGTGAATAATATTTACAAAATTAATTTAACTGGTTCCTGTGAAGAGATTTAGTCTTTCCATTGTATCCAATTTTTTTTATAGAATCCTTGCCAGTGAAAAATCCTCATGATGCCTGAATTAGCTGATACACTGTGCCAACGGTTAACTTATCTGAAAACTGTTTTTATTGTTTTTATTATTTAATTTGTGGTGTCTGCATGTGTATAAATTTACTTGGCTTTTTATGGCATCCGTATGCATAAAATGAGTAGATAAGTACTCTACCAATAGAAGTACTTTCCATAATAATGAAGAGCTTGACATAACTCTATTCTTGGCAGTGCTTATTTTCTTTCATCAACTAATAATTTTGGCGCATTCATCTGTCTTTCCTTCCAAGTGGATGCCTTTTGTGTACTAAAATGCTGACATTATTTATAAGGAACACTGCATCTGAGTGTGCTTGCTATCAGTCCTGCAGGACAATTTCAGTCAACGTTAGTTCAATTTATTCCATCTAAATGACTCTAAAGTGTAAATAAAATTGAATCAAAGCTACTGTATTTGACTCATGTTACAACTGCAACAAGATACTGCTAAACAAGATGTGGATTACAAAATGGGGGAATAGTACTAAGGAAGCTGTCGCAAATCTCAAAGTTTGTAGGAATATGGAAAACAGATTGACCACAAAATGTTCCGACCTCAAATAAGCCATTTTGAGGGAGCCACTTTTTTTAAAGTTCTGAAATCAACATGTGGACTGTTGTTCTATGGCTTTGGTTTGAGCCACCTTTTCTCAAACTTTTCTCAGCCAAAGCTGGTGCCAGAGTTTAGGACTACCCAAGTTTCTGTGCTGCTAGTTTAGTTTGGATAGTGCAATGAGTCCTCAAAAGGGCTCTGGCGGTGAAAAAGAGCCCTGGTGGTACAATGGTTAAAGTGCAATACTTCAGGAAAACTCTGCCCACAGCCTGGAATTCGATCCTGATGGGGCTCAAGGTTAATTCAGCTTCCATCCTTTCGAGGTCAGTAAGGATATTGTGTTGGGGGCATATTGTGTTGGGGGCAATATGCAAATAATTCTTTACATTGTAAAGAGAGTGCTATAAAGGGTGCTATGGGGCGGTATATAAGCCTAAAATGCTAAAAAGCTATGCTAATATGAGAAAAGATGGTTGAAAGGAAATATGTCTGGATAGACCATGCCTGCTTGAGACTATAGGAGTTCCTGCCTATCCCTCTTCTTTAAAAAGATTGCTAGAGGTAAGAGAGTTCGCAATCAGTGTTCCATGAGCATTTTGCTGTGGGGTTTTTTGTGGGCAATTGTGACAAAGAAATGGGAGTATATATACAGTATATATATGTGTGTGTGTACTACTTTGTTTCATACACAAGTGTTACTAATACTGCTGAGATGTACAGATGTAAACATTCAACTTTGGTTTGAACTTGGTGGGCATGTATATTCTACAGAGCTATATTTTCATCTGTTCATATATGATTATTATTATCCATGCAATTAAGAAATGCCAGGAGCCTTTTTATTTTTGCAGCTAGTAGCACCCCAGCGTATAAGCAAAAAGATAAGAAAATACAACACAATTGCTGTTTTTTGGATTTGACTTGTGGCAGGCAGGCTGCCAAAAACAAGCAATAAGCCCGGGGCCTACAGAAAATTTGCCAAGGAGAAGATTTTTTTTGTTTTTGTTTAATCAAAATACGAAGAAAATGTTTTAGGGGAGATGTTTGGAAAAACCTCTGTTCTGTTGTTTCTGTTGCAGAAAAGAGGAGCTGATAAGACAAGAAGCAATGGATGGAAACTAATCAAGAAGAGAAGCAACCTAGAACTAAGGAAATTTCCTGGCAGTGAGACTAATAAACCAATAGAATGGGTTGCTTTCATAAGTTGTGGGTGCAGCTTTTAAAAAGAGACTGAACAGCCATTTGTCTGAAATGGTATAGGGCAGGCATGTCAAACTCGTGACGTCGCGCGATGTATCGCGACTTTTCTCCCATTGCCGGCAATGGGGTGGGCGCGGTTTCATCATGACGCATCGGGTGTGCGGGCCAGCAGCTTGACATGCCTGGTGTAGGGTCTCCTGCTTGACAGGGGGTTGCCCTAGAAGGCCTCCAAGGTCCCTTCCAATTCTGTTATTCTGCCCACCCCCAACTCCTACTCTGCTGCCTTATTGGAACAATGGGATGCTGCTCTGTGTAAAGAATGCAGGAAGTGTAGGCAAAGAGTATACACTCCCTGCAGGGTCACCCAAGATATGAAGACCATCCCAGCTGCCCAGCTAAAGCAAACAGACACCTATATTAAGCAACAGCAACACAGGAAAATGCTGATGGTCATTTTAGTGACAATGGCAAAAGGATAATTTCATGCTGCATGGAAAAAGACAATTGTAAACCACTCCTGTATTTTACCAGGAAAGCCACATGGATGAAAAAGATTAAATGAATGACAATATAGTGTCAGATAAAGGGCCCCTCAGGTCAGAAAAAGCCAAAGGGCCCCTCAAAGAAAAAGCCAAAGAATTTTTGGAGGATTAATAGTGTTTATGGTGTGCCTAAATTAAAACCCCCAGTTGTTGATGTGTCCATGCAGGAAAAGAAAATGCAAAGCTGAAAAGACAGAATTACTGTGAGAACATGGTTTGGAACATGAATATAGGAAAGCTCAACACAGTGCAAGTTGAAATGAATTGACTACACAATGGCATCTTAGGCATCAGTGAATAGAATGTTTTTCCCCTCCCAAGCTCAGAATGTTGAATTGACAATGCAAGCTCAGAATATTTTGTGCTCTATGAAGCATTATCTCCTAGCTAAGAATAGTGCAGATCCAAGAAACTGCAGACAAAGGTGTCTTTCAGATAGGTGTGTTAAAATGCTGCCTGCCAGTCCTTGAGCTAGCAGAAAAATATGACAGCATAAACGGAGCTGTCCCCCTTGTTGATCCCTAGTCTGCAACAGTAACAGGGCTTGCAAAGAGTATTCTTCTAATACACCAACTGTGAGCCATTTTTTTTAAAGAAGGGAACAGCAGATTCTCTTGGTTTCATTTCCCTTCCATCTCCCAGTGGGAAAACAACCACTAATGACACTCTGTATTTTATTTATTTAGTGTGTGGCAATGTTACATTACCCAGGAGACTACAGTGCTAATACAGAGTAGTAGCTTGGTTGCCTAAGATTGCTAGCCCTGTTTGGTTCATGCTTGCACGCTTTCCAAGGTGCAGCCACAGGGGTGTGAGCTAGCTCCTCATCAAAAAGAAAGACAAACAGCACCCTGCAGCAGCATCTGGAACATTCTCCTTCCACTGAAGCCATCTAGCAACTGGGCGTCACAACTGGAAAGGTCCAGAGTGGCAGGATTATGACTGCCTGCATGAAGTGCTGGCTCATCTTCCCACCAAAGTGGTACCTATTTATCTACTTGCATATAATATACTTTTGAACTGCTAGGTGGGCAGAAGCTGAGGCAAATGATGGGAGCTTACCATGCCATGCAGTGTTATGATTCAAACTGCTGCAGCAAAGACCATCTCCAGCATCATTAAGCCACTGAGCCACCATGCGTTTCATACTCCCTAAGATAAGATAAGATGGGATGGGATGGAATGGAATGGGGTTGATAGCTGTTCATCTGTCCATTGTCAGAAATGTTAGCCTTTGAATAGTCACCCCATGGCTCTGGCCTGATTTGTGTTGCAAGACACAGAATTCTGAACTGTCAATTGCTTCCTGTTGTCTGTAGGCAGCATCTGGATTTTCATTCTGTGAAATGTCTGGGTTGTGCAGCAATTTATCAAGGTCTGAAAGGAAAAGGTTAGATCTGACCCCAAGGATTCTTAGTTATTGTCCTCGTTGTCTGTAATCCATGTAGCAACAACAGGAGTACCAAGGAATGGTCTCTTAAAGTGGATGCAATTATCTTGAAGAATCGTGAAACTGGGTCTATTAATGGTTTAGCTGTTTTCTGTGTTATCACTAATAATTTCCTCAGGTCATCCAATCTTTTTTATTATGTCAATTTGTTCCAGGACTGATAAGGCACTGAAAAAGTTAATCAAGTTTCTTTCCAAAGTTTCTTCAGTGAGCTGTCTTGAAATGGGAGGCATAGATTAATAGCTTGAACTTTTTCTTCTTAGGGGTGATAATTAAAAAAGAGACATATTTGGGATTATCTAGATCCCTGTTGCTATTTTTATATATTAAAAAAGTGGTTCTCTTTTGGCTAGAATGAGGTAGTAGTGAACTGACACCTTCTGTGTGAAAAACATGTGTTGGGAAAACTTGCAATCTCTCCTGGTTTCTTCAATGATCTGTCTTGCAATGAGAGGCATGGATTAATAGCTTAAACTTTTTTGTCTTAGGGTGATAATTAAAAAATATATATTTGGTGTTATCCAGATCCATGTTGCTATTTTTATATGTTAAAAAAGGGGTGGGGTTGACTAGAATGAGGTAGTAGTAAACTGACTTCTGTATGAAAAATGTGTGTTGGAAAAACTTGCAATCCCTCCTGGATAGAAGCCTTCTCTAAGCCAGTCAGCTATCTTTCACAGTATAATAACTGGCTTAGGGACAGAATGACTGTGTTTCTAGATTCTCGTTTCCAAATAATTTGTTATTTTGGATATATGGTGAATAGCAATTGTACACCATACAAAAATGATATTTAGTGATTATTATGGTTACTTCCACCCTCATTTCAAAATCAAAGAAGTTGCAATGGCAATCAAGGTTATGCAACATGTATGCAGTAGCATGGAGTCTCAGGCACCATGTAAGAGTATACAAGTAGCAGTCATGCTTGGCAAATACAGATAGTCTTTGCTTAATGACTACGCATTCAGCAACATCTCAAGTTATGATGCTGCTGAATTACGAGACTTACGACCTCGTTGTGGCAGTCAAGGTATCCCCACAGTCAAATGGTCATGATTCAGGCACTTGGCAACCAATATGCAATTATGACATTTGTAGCTTCCTGTAGTCACATGAATGCCATTTTTTACCTTCATTGCCAGATTCCAAGGAACAAAGTCAATGGAGGAGCTGACAGGATATCTCAAATCCCATGACATTGCCCTTAAGAGCCATGCAAGATTTGCTTAATGACAGTAAATTGGAGTGGCTACAACTGCCATTGCAAGTTGGCATAGTGACATGACATTGTACTTTAGAACTGCTTCACTTAGCAAAATTCCCAATTACTGTTTTAAGCAAGGGCTATCTGCATGTATAAATTGCTGTGTTTAATAGATGTAGTAATCTTACTTCTCCTTTTTGAAATGCTTTACAATAAGACCCTCACTATAAGAATTAAATTACATTGACCAGCAGGAGGCAGTATGTGATCGGATTCATGCTAATTAGGAATCTTCAGATATACATAGCCAGATGTTATTCTATGAGGTCCTATCACTGTAATTGAAAACACAACATACTGTAAGATTAAACATACTGTGTAAACATAGAGAAACCCCCCTCCCCCAACTCCAAAAGGGTGGTGGGATGGAGGTCACGTAAAATCCTGTACATAGAAGTTACACTACTCTTGAGAGCTTAAGGGAAGCTGGACAGTATATTTTTGGTTTTTATAATCTTAGTTAATATGGATTTTTACATTTTATATCTATGGCTTTTGCCTTGTTATTTTATTTCATGGTTGTGTGTTGCCCAAAGTCACCTTTGGTGAGATGGGTGGCTATATACACATTTGATTAATAAATAAATAATAAATATCACTTGGATTTCTATAAGGAACTTATACTAATATAGCCTCTATATTGATAATATCACCTTATTTATGGTAACCTATTTATAGAGCTCTAATAGAGTTCTATAAATAGAGCTCTAATAGAGTTGTAGGGATTCACCTTTGGTGATCTAATCCTCAACTCCAAACCAGTATCTTAACAACAAGTATAGTAAGAATGCTATTAACTTTCTTTTCTTTACCATGTTCTTGCTGAGGCTTGCTGCACTGTCATATTCCTACTCTTGCCAACTTTGAGAAATATGGTTATTTCTATTGATTTTAACTGAGTGGTCACAAAAATTATTTTAAATTGTTTTCGGCTCTGAAATGTGAAACTGCTGAGTGCAAGATGTCTCTCGGTTGGTGGCATCTAGCAGAATTTTGTTGAAAATGACATATATCTTCCACCAGACTCCATGTGGGCTGCTAAAAGTTCAGATGAAATGAGAGGAATGTCATACAAGTAGAAAATAAAACACTCCAGGAAATAATTAAGTATGCTTCCGTCCTATGAATCTGATGAGGCCCTTTAAGTTTTTCTTCTTTTTTCTCCCCCGTTCTGCCTATAGAATATTTGCAATGAATTGCTGTGACATATGAATCCCAAATGAAACAAGATGTTCTCAGAAAAATCTAACCTTCCCCTGTATATGTGATAGGAGCAGACTGCTAATATCCCTGCCTGTATCATGCTGCTTTCATAGGTACAAAATGGTCACATTTATCTCAGGTTGTAAATTTACAAAAATGGACAAAATTACACAATGAATTGTTTATTGGTTTCTGGGTTTAACTTTCTGTCCCTTCACACTGGCAAGCAGAGATTTAATTCCCATTCTATTATTCTCAATAGGAGCTCTCCAGCTAAACATCTTTTAGAGATGTATTTTTCTTTCTCCCTTTGCCACAGCAACAATTGAACTGAAGTCGAGCAGCAAAAATGCTTTATTCCAGCATAAGGTGGATGACAAAAGTAATGTATGAATGCAGGCAAAGGAATTCTTATTTAAGCAGTCACTTCTGGCTAGCAATTTCCATCTGCAAATGTTCTCTAGACCTACATTCATATAAGAGACAAATATAGATTGGACAACTCCTTATTTCCTTAGTAACACTTAACTGCATGTATAGTGAATAACAGACCAAAATTCAAGCAAAGGACCAAGGTCTTCTTATAACCTTGATTTTCTGTTGCATTTCAAATATTTCAAATGTACTTCATTTTATGCAACTAACTGACAATAATATATTTAGTTGTAGTAAGTAACTAGCAAATTTGTTAGAAGCTGGATGGGGAACTTTGTCTGTCCGTCCCTCCATCCGGCCATCCATCCATCCATCCATCCATCCATCCATCCATCCATCCATCCATCCATCATCTATCTCCATTAAAAAATACTAGATCACGAGACATGAAAGCAGTAAATCTTTGAGTTGCATATCTGTAGCAAACACTTGACTCATCTGATCAGTTGTTCCTCAACTATTTAAAGTTTCATTGTAAGTTATGCTTATCATTTCCAAAGTAGGATCTCTAGGTTGATATTCACATATGCAAATCTCTCTCTTTTCCTTTTGTTTACAGTATTTTCTGATGATTTAGCACCTGGCCAGAATAAACTTCCCTCATTTATTAAGCTTTTGGCATAACCACATACACCACAGCTGGGAACATGCAACCTTGCAGATGTTAACATTGTCCTTCTGGGACAGAAGGGCTGGAAAATGTAGACCGGCAATGTCTTGTTCTCCTCTTTTCGCCACCAGTTATATCTATAAAGATAATAGGGTTGAAGTAACTCTGTGATCTTCCAACTCATCCCCTAATGTCCACATTTAAAAGAATTTGCACATGTAAGCATAATCAGGCCCTCAAGGCTGATGCTTACAGTCCAAAGGATAAGCAAAAGTGATTAAGGAAGCCACATGTTCTGATAGAATATCTACATCCTTGAGCTTTCTCTTTCCATGTGGATGAGGAGAAATAAGACTTGGGACTTTTCCATTCAGGAAATAGCTGAGCAAAGATAGAGAGGATCAAATGGGAGTCCCTTGTCTGCTTTAGCTGTTCCTAATACATCTAGATATCAATAGAATAAAATGCAAAGAACTGATGTCTCTGCAACTGTGGTTTAAACAATATTCTGACTTTGTATTTTTATATCTTGCTTCTGCCTCCTTTTTTTCTTTTTGTTTTTAACTCCTCTGCTCAGTTTAACTTTGACATCATCATCATCATCATCATCATCATCAGTTGGAAGGGACATTGGAGGTCATCTAGTCCAATCCCCTGCTCAGGCAGGAAACACTATACCAGAGGTGTCAAACTGCTGGCCCGCGGGCAGGTTTCATCATACCGGAGCCGCGCCCACCCCATTGCCAGCAATGGTGAAAAAGCTCTGATATGTCGCGCGATGTCACGTGACGTCACGAGTTTGACATGCCTGCCCTATACCATTTCAGACAAATGGCTGCCCAGTCTCTTCTTAAAAACTTCCAGTGTTGGAGCATTCACAACTTCTGGAGGCAGATTGTTCCACTGATTAATTGTTCTAACTGTCAGGAAATTTCTCCTTAGTTCTAGGTTGCTTCTCTGTTTGGTTAGTTTCCATCCGTTGCTTCTTGTCCTGCCTTCAGGTGCTTTGGAGAATAGCTTGACTCCCTCTTCTATGTGGCAGCTCCTGAGATACTGGAACACTGCTATCATGTCCCCCATCATCCTTCTCTTCATTAAACTAGACATTCCCAATTCCAGCAACCGTTCCTAGGCAGAGGTTTGTTTTTTTTTTACATTGGCTGATATATCTCAATATAATGCCATGAGTATTAAGGTTGTGCACAAATAATGAGTTATAATCAGTGGTGGGATTCAACCAGTTCACACCAGTTCAGCAGAACCAGTAGCTAATTTTTTGTTGCCCAGGCCCAGAATGGACTTCCGGAAGTGGCATCCACACAGAGAACCGATTGTTCACATATCTGAATGCCACCACTGGTTATAATAATAACGAGTGCCCAAATAACGAGAATAAGAGTTGGAAATTTCACTGAAAGAAACAAAAGCAAACCAGCAAATGAGGAAACACGATAAAAAAAGATGCCATGGAGCCTATTTAAAGCAAAGAGATATGAACCACTCAAACTGCAAACCAAGTAAGGAAATGCTAATTAATAACTTGGATTTGACTTGTTATACCCTTAATTTCAGATCCCCAGACTTGCATGAAAGCACATTCTAGTCTTCATGCTTGTTTTTGGAGAAATCTCATTTATAGCAAGCAAGATACCTGAGCATGGCTAGACATCCCCTTTTATAACTGGTGTCTTCCATAGCTTCTGATGTCTAGTTGATGGGGACTAAGAGTATTTGTGTTCCCTTTCAAGAAGCAGTGAACCTAATTCACTAAAAAATATGTGACCCTCTTTACAATATTATTGTCCAACTTTTATTTAAATTTAACTATACAAAAGTATATCTGGGCCTATATTTCGACATATTTCAGAAACTAGGCTCAATTCTGCCTAGTATAGCAAAGATGATAATCTTGTACTGCCACCTTAAGCACATCTATTTATGAAAAAAAAGTATATGAAGAAAAGTATCTCTTTCACCAGTGCTTACATAAATGAAAGATCATACTGAACTAGCTGGGACCACACAGGCAAGTGTAGGTATCCACGTGACACCAAAATGAATGAAATATGTGATCTCAGTTAAGTGGATATCACTACTTTGCACTTGTATTATGTTGCATACAGGTCTTGCCACTGGCCCTCTTGCTGCCCATCCTCATGGATGCTGCCACATGCATAGAAAGGGCAGGGTCCAATCATATTCAAGGAAGACTAGTTCATCTTGTAGACAAGAATCTCAACCTTCCCCTTCAAAAGTTAAAAGCCCGCAATGGCATCAGGACAAAATGTGACAAACAACATAATGAGGGGAGAAGCTTGATTTCACTGACCAGGGTCTCCCAAGCTCTGCCTTCTTAATGTTATGCTGTTTCAAGTATTGTAAGTGACACTGGGCCTTTAGCCATAACTCTTCGCTCACCCCCACACATTTTTTGGCACTGCGGCCTTTTCTTCCCAACTCTGATAAAAGATGACACTTTTGATACTTAAACCCTTGAGCAAAAGAAAGAGTTGAGGTGAAGCCCTTGAGCTTCAATGATATAAAATATATAGATATGCAAAAACTAAGTTGAATGAACAGGAATGGAGAGGTCAGCAAGTCTCTGAATAAATGAGCAATTAAATCATGAATTAAGAGTGTGAAAAGGGTCAGACACAGATCAAGCAAATAGGAATCTTTCCAGGGTAGAACCCAAGAGTTAAATGGGCTTTTCCCCTCTTATTTTTCTCTTTGAGTTATGTGGTGTCAGTGAAGATGAAAGAAAAGCTGACATTTAAATTTCCCATGATATTCTAGTATTCTAAAATAGTGTGGTTGATTTAAAATGATGGTTCCTGGGCTAAGGCACATGAAGCAATGTTCAGTTAGTTAACTTTGGAGTTTAGACCTAATTGTTTTGGGGATTTTCTGGTTGTGCATTATTTGTCTTCAAAATGAGCCAAATCTCTTGAATGGGTATTGTATATCTGCACAGAGTCTGACACCACTGGCCTGATGTGAGAATTGGATTCTCTGGAAATTTAAAGGTCCTAGAAGCTCATGCTATGCTCATATATGTAGATTTCTCTCCCTCCCTCCCCCCCCTCTCTCCCCCATCTCCCATCTCTGATACAGGATACTGTATAAGCATTTCTTTCCTTATGGGCTTGGGCCCATTAGAACCTACCAAGAGGGAGTGTCAAAACAGGCAAGATAGTGGTTGTGGCATCACAATCCAATAACCACTCCTTTTGTACATATATTGACATCACATCCATCATATACAAAGGGGCAAGCTTTCTGTTGTGATGCCACAATCACCCTCTTGTCTGAATGACTGATTCCTGTAGACATTGCTGCTTGGGCTTTAAACTTCATGTTATAAATGGCATGTTTTATAGCATCGACATAGATTTCTTCTCTAATCATCACATGTCATTTGTAGTCCTCGTTTACCCAGGGAAAGATTCCGAAGAGGTTTTGTGAGCAGATAATAATACAGGCCAATCTTCCTCACCTTCCCTAAGGCTGACTGGCTGGCTGAAAATTCTACAAGTTGCACTTCCAAACATCCAAAAAGTGACAAGTTGAAAAAGGCTAGCATGGATTTTATAATGAGAACCACCACTGCCCATTTGTGCTTTGATTCTTTTGTTTGAAAGATACATTCTCCAGTATTTGTTTTCCTCATATTCTTTCAGAGGACATCCATTCTCATGTCTTCAGACAGGTCAGGCTGTGAATAAAGGCAGTATGACATTTTGATCAGTTTTAAAAAGCTCAATATTTATTTTAGATTGCTGAATGTCTTTGACAAGCTTCTTACATTTTTCTTTTCTTCTTAATCTTATCTAATTTTGATCATTCTCTGTACATTCTTGTACAGATCATTCTTATCTAATTTTGATCATTCTATAGCTATTGAAAACATTTGGTTGGCTAGCAATGGCTTTCTATGCAGGTAAGCAAGATTTGACCACAAGGGGTATGAAAGGCTGAACAATGTGTCTTCTAAAGGTTTGTACAAGCTGCAGTTATGGAAGGAGAGACTGTTGCTCTGAGTAACGATATGATTAAGCCATTTGATAAAAGATGTATGGACCTGCTTTTTAAAGAGAGTTGTTTGTTTGTGTATTTGTGTGTGTGTGTGTGTGTGTGTGAGAGAGAGAGAAAGAAAGAAAGAGAGAGAGAGAGAGAGAGAGAGAGAGAGAGAGAGAGAGAGAGAGAGAGAGACTCTTTGAGTTAGTATTGACTCCTGCTTACTGCATGGACAAACGCCTGCAGTTTTCTTTGCAAGCATTGTCAGAAATGGTTTGCCATTGCCTCTTTCTTAGGGTTGAAAGAGAGTGGCTGACCCAAGGTCACCTAGATGGCTTCATACCTAAGGTAGAGCTAAGACTCATGAGTCCCTGGTTTCTAGCCTTGTGCCTTAGCCAAACTGGCTCAATCCTCCTTTTACAGTACTGGCAGAC
>NW_015388021.1:0-19381 GCF_001527695.2 Protobothrops mucrosquamatus
GTAAGCATATAATGATTAAAACATCATTTCAAACATTCTTAGGCAGGCGTACAATAACAATTTTCTTCTCTCAACTATTTTGCCCAATTTTAAAGGGAAAAAGAAACTTCATGTTCTTTCCTCTTGAGATACCATCACAACTTTAATTACTAGTTTGTCATCCTCCCTTAGGGACAGCTTTTTGTTGTCATCTCATTGCCAGTTGCATTCCCTTATCAGCTCTTTTTCTTCTTCTTCTTGGCTCCCCCCCTGAGTATCTCAGTTCCATTACAATGTGGACCACCACACATCCTCTATAATTGTTTTCCCTCTAGGCTTGACACAGCTCATCTAGATGAGATTTTTCTCTCTGAAATGTTTTTGTTTAACCTCCTGCTTGTTGGAAAAAATATCATGAGCCAAACTCATGGCAGTCAGTGCAGTTAGATATGGCATCTGCTCATCCAAATCGCACGCTCTGTGCTTATAGGAAAACTATTCCCTCCACAACATTTAATCAGTGCTAAAAAGGGGATTTTTTCAGAAAACAGAAAAGGTTAGTTAAATAAAAAGTGTGAGATCAACAGAAAGAAATATTGTTAAGAAAAGGTCAGCAATTTTAAAGGTCATATTAAATAATAATACAGGGAGGGCAACTTTAACCTCTCCCGTTAATTTTAAATTCACAGGGAAAGACTGGTAAGAAATTTGCCAGTTGGGAAAATAAAGGGAAAAAGAGAATATCTTGATAGTGTTCAGTGCATCTTATTTTTCATTCCTTTAGCAGATGTCTAACCTTTATATATATATATATCTGAGCAGGTAACAGCACCTGCCAAATCTTGGCTGATGTATAAATCTAAATAGCATCAGATTATATTTGAAGATACCAGCCTAGGAGACTGGTAGTCAAACAAACATCCCAGAAGGAGATAGCAAACCACATCTGCACCATTCCAAGAAAACTCATGGATGTCTCAAGGAGTCAAGACTGATTCAAGGGCGATTTTACTTTAACCTTTCAGTAAGCTATCCCCACAGTATACATTTTAAAGGGTAAGCCTTTTCACAGAAGCAAAATGAATCATGGACTAAAAGGGAGGAAATAAACGTTAAAGACATGCATTTCAAGTAAGTCAAATACTCTGAACTTTGATCATTTGAATTATTGATTTGAAGATTCGGGGATAATGCACAACAGCTCAATTGTTACAGCGCAAGTGTACAGCAAAGCTTTAAATTGAAATCTATGGAGATTCTCAGTCATCCAGGTCATGGTTGTGCTTTCGTTTTCATTTTTTCAAAAGGCAACTGGAGGTGTTTTTTTTTCCTTGAAGACATTTCACTTCTCATCCAAGAAACTTCTTCAATCCTGACCGAATGGTGGAAAATGGAAGGATTTATATTCCTTGCAGTCATCTGGTCATTAGCTCTCTCTGAGAGTCATGGAGGCCACTTGGGGGTTTATCCGTGCCCTCAGAGTCACCTGAATCATGCAAATGGGTGTGGAATCGCACTATCCAGGTGACCCTGATAAACCTCCAAGTGGCCTTCAAGACTCTCAGAGAGAGTGCTAACAACCAGATGACTGCAAGGAATATAAATCCTTCCATTCTCCACCATTCGGTCAGGACTGAAGAAGCTTTTTGGATGAGAAATGAAATGCCTTCAAGGAAAAACAAAGGAAGTCCAGTTGCCTTTTGAAAAAAAGCACCTTTGGGACTTTAAATTGAAGCTTTGAACCTGAGCTCTGGACAGCCTTATTGATTACTCTATCAATACCCACACAACTGGAATCCAACTGGAATTCTCTTATATTGGAATCCATAACTTCTATCTTCCTCTTGGGAGTGAGGGCAATATTTCCTTTATCTACACGGGTTACAGCCTATGTGGTGTTTTCAGTTAGACTGGCTACCAGGACACGGTACTGATTGGTTTATTGATTGGTTTCATCCATATTAGGAATTACCAGACATATGTAATTACTCCACATACAGCTTTATGTGACCATTTTGTAAGGTTGGCTAGATCCTGCTATCTACAGTAAATAATATATTTATGTTGGCTTTACTACCTATAACGGCCAGCTACCTATTTCTGAAAAAAAAAGCATGAACAAGATGAGCCCTCCAAATTTTTCTAAACTATAAATCCCAATATTCCTCAACACTGGTTATTCTGGCAGGGGGTGATGGACACTCTGATTCAGCAGCAATTGGGGAAATTATTGGTTTCCAGGGACAAAGAAAAAAGCGGGTTTATGGTTTTCATAATGTACTTATAAACATTATGCTCCCATTTTAATATTGTATCAAATTCTTGGTATTGCTTGAACAATTTCCTGAATCGGCATCAAGTTTTCTGTAGTAAATAATTAAAACAGGTTGCATTCTAATCCTCACTTTCTTTTCCAAATATACAATCCAGCCATATTTAAGTAGATGTATAAGATATACCTCTAGTCAGTAATAAGCTAATTTCTCTGGGATCTATTGTCTTTTAATGATGTAAAGGATTATACTCTTTCAATGCACAAACACACAAACACACACACACACACACATAAATCCCATGTAGATCTAGAAGTGCCATTAAATTCCCTGTTGCTTAGTTACTCAACACAAAGTATAGGGTTGAAACCTTAAAAGCTAATTAAACATAAAATGAAAATGATGGTTTTCTTTGTTTTTTAAAATAATATTTAGTTGTTTGCTTGTTAGATTCATCTGCCCCCTCTCCAATTCTCAACAAGTCTGAGAAGTGTATAAAGTGTTAAAAACATTACAACAGGAAAACAACACGAAACAAAAAAGAACAAGGATGATAGAGATAATAAACTCATAGGCTGTTGTGGGAAAAATAGGAGGAAGAAGGAATATTACATTTAGAGAGCCAGTTTGATCAAGTGGTTAAGGTACTAGACCAGAGAGTGGGAAGCTGTGAGTTCAAGTTCCATTTTAGCCATGAAAGCCAACACAGGGTTGTTGTGTGGGGATAATAGAAGGAAAAAGGTTTGTGGGATACTTATCCCATCCTTGAGTTAGTTGTAAAAATAATAAAGGTGGGATACTAAATAAATAAACAAATAAACAAACTCAGTTGGGAATTTTTTTTAAAAAAAAAAAAGAAGAAGAAGAAAGGGAGATTCATTCAGGCTTGCCAAAGACCTGAATACAAAGGTAGAGCTCTACAGCCTTTTGAAACACCAGTAAGATGGAAGTCATTTGAATCTCAGGGAAAAACAAAACTTGGATATTATTTAAATTATTTATTTTTTAAACCATATATTATCAACATATAAAAGCATAATGTACAAACAAGAATTTAATAGACTGCAAAACATAAAATTGTGCTGAAAATCTAATATATCAAGACATAATCTGGCTTGTCTACACTAAAATTTCAGGAATTGTATCATCAGTAAGAAGGCATTATATATTTTTTTAAAAAAAGGAAAGAAAGGGAAGAAGACTATAAAGGTAGTGAGCATGCATTTATTTAGTGACTAAATTATAGTGGAAGAGATGCCACAAAGGTATATTAGTTATTAACTACCCCCAAATGTAAATACTTGTTTACAAGGTTGCATAACAAACTTCTTTGAAATTGTATGTTTCCATATAAAAGATAAGTACACTTGCAAATGTTATCCAAACACCTCCAGCCCCAGCCCAACAAACCTATAGGTGTACATTTTAAAATATAGAATAAAAACCCAGAATCTAAAGCAGCCTGGATCAAAAATCCATGCATGTGTTTGTCCCAAAGTCAACAAAATTCAGTACCTCAAAAATCTCTGTATTCCATTCTGCTAAAACAACAACAAAAAGCAGAAACCCTGTAAATATTACCACTATTTATATTTTATTGCATTTGTATCAGTAATTAATTGGAATTACAAGTCTTAAAATATGGATACATACATTATGTATGGACAAATGTAATGAAATATGGGATTTATTTATACAAAATACAGTAAATTAAAAATGATAGCTATAGATAGATGATAGATGGATAAATAGACAGGCAGATAACAGATATAGATATTCTGTAAATATAAATATACTGTAAATAGAGATACAAATTGAGATAGATATAGACATAGACATAGAAATTAGATATATTGTAGATAGATATAGAGATATAGTACATATTTCAATAGTAATTATGTCAGATAACTATGTAGAGAATTGTAACTATTTTAGTTTAAGCAATATGTTACAATGTTTTCTTTTTCTTTTGTATTTTGTTCACTTAAAAAACCCACTATGTATGTGTTTCTTTGACAATGCATGTATGTTTATTTTTGTCTCTTTTTTCCTCCATTTTCATTATTTTAAAAACAATAAAAAATAAATTTAAAAATGGGAATAAAATGCATTGGACAGGCTTTAATTTAACCCAACACCAATTTGGTGTTCCCAACTACCACATTCAAAAAATTCTAACCCAAATAATAGATATTACGCTCAATGAATTTGGTACTCATACAGGTGGTTTTGATTAACTCCAGTAGAAAAGTTCAGGAAAGTATTAAAAATTTCTCTCATAGTGCTTTTGTCTGAAAGGTACAGATTAGAACAATTTGTCAGGATATTTTTTATATATTCCTTTACTTCAGGGAGATAGTCTATCACTTTCTTCTTTCCCAGGGTAGGATCTAACAGGATAAATGATCCATTTTTCCTTTCATTGCAAATAGAGAAATGTCCAGTAAACAGACCACACTTGAGTATTTTATTCAATTCACAGTAGGAAAGATTGTTTCCCAGCTTGAAATCTCAGGATGAGCCCAGAGTCACTTAGTTTGAAGGCAGGGGATGCAGAAGTCATAATAAAGACTAGAAACTATGGGTGCTACTGCTGTTTTTAATGTAAAATGTAACCGTTTTCACGAAGCACAGATTTACCATTCACATATCTACTGTGTTGCACGACAAAGACAATTGTATAATTAATCACATTTTTGAACGTACATCTGAAAATTAAAATAAATCCTGTGTTAGCCTTTCACAAGAAACCTGTAATTCGTGCATGGTTAGCTTTTGAACATATAAGATGTGAATGAAACCATTGTCATATTTGGCCAACCAAGCTTATTCATTTCCAAAAGAGTCAGATATTGCTTATGCTTTGATCCATTATTGTCTGAGTTGTATAGAATAGGTAAGTAGGAATGAAAGTGAGTGATTGTTGCGTGCCTTTTTCTACAAAATTGTTCAAAAACTAGAAGGTCTTTTAATTTCCCTCATTTTCTTTCTCTGACAATTTTTCTAATTCAGCCTAATTCTGAAATTTACTTTCTGTAATGTTGCAAGGGGTGGGTAACTATGGCCTCTTTACAACCTGTGGACTTCAACTCCCAGAATTCCTGGCTCAGGGATTCTGGGAGTTGAAGTCCACGGATCATAAAGGGGCCATGGTTGCCCATACCCGGGGTAATGAGTACTGGGGGTCATTGCTTTTGCGACATTCTCCTCCCCTTCATTCTGCAGTTTTCCTGGCTGACTATGTTTCTTCCTCTTAAAAGAGATGCAGTAGTGGCCAAAATTGTGGAAACCTTTTGGGAAAAGTGTGTTTTTGAGGTTTGATGGCTAATAACACCACTTTTATTTTGGAGTAGTACCACAAAATTATATATCAACGGAAAGATAATTTAATCAAGAATGTAATGCAACATAGTTTGTTCAATTATCTGTACTGTATTCTACATATGAAAAGTTATAGCCAAATAACCAGAAAAAGGAAGCACAACTTGCTTAGGTTGATATCAGGTAGCTTTCCTTCATCTGATTGTAGCCAATGAGCATGAGTGTTTAGAGAGCCAATCAGGTGCCATCTTGTTTTGCCAATGAGCAATCAGATCACAGTAGGATTCAGTTATTGATATCATGTATTGAAGCTGAGAGGAGGACATTTGTCAGTGTGTTATGTGATCGCTATCAAGTTGGTTGGGTTTTTTTGCGTTCTTTCATTTAGTGAGCTTGTAAAACATAATAAAATTAAAGTAATGGTGCAAAGAGTTCACTGGTTGCCCAGAAAGTGATGTAAAATAGTATTATTAAGTGAACAAGGCTACAGTTATAAAGAAATTAGAAGAAAAATTGGTGGAAACTTAACCAAAGCTGGGATTTCTACTGTACACTTTTCCCAAAAGGTTTCCACAATTTTGGCCACTACTGTATATGGCTTCATGACTTATTTCCTTTAATTGAAATTTGGGAAGCCAAGAGAGTGTCAGACTTTTCAAGTGATTTGTGGATCCAGCCTTTTGCTAACCACAATGAACTCAAAGACCCCAGATGCTACCACGAATTTCACCAAATTTATCTTTTCTTTTGGAAAAAGAAAAAGTAAGTGGGGGGGGAAACCCTTCAGGATAGCAATTTTTTAAATCAAATTTAATTATATATAAAAAAGTTCTCTTATCACCTTTATGATTGTTCTGTGTCTTCCTCAATCTTGGGTCCTCCACTACAGACCTGGGCTTTGAAGATTCTGCACAGAATTTTAGTTTGCATAGCAAAATTTCTTAAGTTTCAGAAACTAACTATATATACGCTGCTATCATGTTACCCTTAATCGTTCTTTTCATTTAAATTAGACATTCCCAATTCCAGCAACCGTTCTTTATATGTTTTAGTCTCCAGTCCCCTAATCATCTTCGTTGCTCTTCTCTGTACTCTTTACTCTGTATCTATATTTCATATATGTGTGTGTGCGTGTGTGTGTGTGTATACACATATTATATATATGTGTGTGTGTGCGTGTTTGTGTATGTATGTGTACTATCCACATCTATATTTATGCTATACATATTCTCTGTATATGTATGTGTATAATATATATAAAACAGAAGACTGAAAAATTTTCTGGCACAAGATCAATTTTCAAGGTCACAAAGATTGCAGATTAATTTTTCTTGAGACATATTTCACTGCTGATATAACTGGGGAAACAACTGCAATGATAACAGCTGACCTCTGGCTACACTGCTATGTCCTTGAGCATTATACACTGTTGAGCTGATGTTGTATGGCTCCTCTCCAGTAAGCTTCCATTTCAACAATATCTCCAACAAATGACTGTTTGGAGTCCTTGCTATGAGGTGCTTCCTTGAAACTGTTTCGTGACTATTTTACTAATTGTCTCGAAAGCTACTTCTACAGTACAAATGGGAAAAATACAAAGCTTTTTAAACCATTCAAACAAAACTATATATACAAATCTAAATAGGACTAAATAACAAGACATATTTATTTCCTAAATATATAGATGGATCAAATAAAAGAAAACCTAAAAACACAATAATAATTTTCTACACCTCTATAATACAAGAATAAGCTTTACCTGCAATTTAGATGAGAATTATTCAGAGCAAGGCAACACCAATATCTTACTAGAACATGATCTACTGAAATTTGTCCACAGATTTTGCATGTCCCTTTTCCAACTGTGCTAACTTAATATACTAGATTTGTAATTGTTGTTTCAGTGACTAAACAGAGGAGAATTTGAAATGTAAATTCTCTCTGCTTGCAAATCCTTGCAAATCCTCCTTTTATCAACCCTAAGTCTCCACAGCTAATTCTGTGTCCTTCATCTGTTTTTTCTGTTCTTCACGGGTATATTTTCAGGAAGAATAGGGAGGTTTTTAGGAACACAAAGTTTATTTGACTCTGGCTCACAGGTAAAAATGACGCATTTGCATGTGAGGTTCACACTGCTTATCATTGTCAGGGACCACTTTCTCTCTTTTCAATCCAAGAAAGCAGGACTAGCAAAGTAGATTGTTGTAGGAAATCCGTTTGATAGTTCTGAGTCTGCTTTACACGTGCTTGAAAAAATATTCAAAAATGTTGGAACATTCCATTTGAATGTCCCATCATTTAAATATAATAATTAATTAATGTAATATGCTTCCTTGCTTCCTCTGAGAGACAATATGATTCTTTTAAGAAATACTGAACTCTGTCATTCTGTAAAGCATTGGACTTTACTGAAGAATATGGGAAAATATCTTATGTATTATATGTCTTAGCCTAGATTGGCTAAGCTTGCTGAATTGGGGAAATTCTATTTAGGAACATAGAACTAATCTAATCTTTAGTCCCCTCCCCTTCTTTTTTTTTCTTCTAAAAGAGCAAGTTCTTTTATGCAAGAGTCAACTCAGCATTTTCCCAGAAATGACAAACACCCAATGTCCTGAATCCATCCAGAATGGGAAAAAGACGAGCCATGAAAATGAGGACATGAGAACTATAAAACAGAATCCAGCAGCCTGAAAAAGGTAGGTCAGTACCAAATTAGCACTGCCTTCTTAGAAACAGAGCAAGCCTTTTTTGTTCAATCTAACATACTTAACTGCAGAGGCAAATAAATATGTATCACTGAAGCAAATATGTTAGCAGAGCAATGAATTAGTTCCAAATGAGTTCCAAATAATCTGCTGAACACTGTAATTAATATTAATCTAAGTCCTTGAGAAAACGTATCTTCAGATTCAAGATCCTGAGGTGGCCACTTTCTCTCTTTTTTAAAATAATTGCAGAGGAAATTGAATGGCCACTAACAATACCCTAACCCTTTTTGACAGCAAACAAAGAACCGAAGCTACACTTGAGGGAATAAATATGTGTCTATTGGGGAGGTGAGATTCCCCATCTGAGAGACTGTTAAAAACAAAAGCATTGTTTAGTAATCATCCAGTGTTGTTACATGTGTGAGGAACAGAGTTATGGTTTACTGAACAGGATTTCTCTTAGAAGACACTGATAATATAATACTAATGGATGGGAAACATGGCATTTGTTGTCTTTCCACATGAGATTGTCATTTGTGTAACATTTTTATACCACTCCTCATGGGGTCTAGGACAACTCGGTGTGGCCAACTCACCACGGTCAACATGCCATGGCCAACTCATTGTGGGACAACTTACCATGGGATAAGAGTTATACTAATATTGAAGAAATGGTGGAATAGGATCTTTAAAGAAAAGATGTAAAAGGAGGGACAGAATAAAATGTGAATGACAAAAAATAAAATAATTGTTTAATTATTTTAAATACTTAAACTGAATTGTTGAATTGTCCTGTAACGAATCGGCCATGCCGAACTGGCCATGGAGAATTGGCTGTGGAAAGCTGGTCATGCCAGGTTGCCCTATTCCATCCTCGTGTTATCGTTCTATTGTGGTATACAGCACAAACAGGAAAAAATGTTTTTAGAAAAATCATCCAAATCACATAAGGTCATCACGTCTCATGAGCTTATATGACATAGTCTGAAGTCTTTCACAAGAATATCAAAACCTTTCATTATTTTCCCTAAGAACCTCAAAACCTTGTAGAGAAACAAAGACAGAACTTTGCAAGGGCACAAAAATACAAAAGAGATACTTTAATTTGAATTTAATTTGGAGCAGAGAGATGGAGTTAATGCCTCAATAGCATAGTCACAGTTTTCATGTTGAAATTATGATTGAACCTGTCTGTGAGTTGTGAGGTTAAGAAGTTTTCACTGTGTCTTCCGACTGCTAATGGATCTTCATGGAGGCACTCTGCTAGTCTGCCTGTGTGTAGCCTACATAGCGGCTGTTACAGTCCTTACACTGTATGTTATAGATGATTCCAGTTTTTATTTTTTGGGCTGCTGAATATTTTGACTTACTTAAGATGTTTTGGAAGATTTTAATTTATACACTACAGTGATGCCATATGGTTGTTTTTGTGATATTTTTGATGTATGGTAGTGCTATCTATGGTTGTGTTGATGGTACTATAAAGTGTTGAACGGGCCAGGCACTTTTTGATTAATTGTATGGGTATCCATTTTGTTGGAAGATGTATAGAAGGTGTGTTTCATTGTTCTTGTGTTCTGGGTTGCTGCAGTGCATTTGGAATTGTCTGAATAATGATCTTGCACTGTTCCTCTTGTGAGAAGTTGGGTTGTTACTTTGCTAATGGAGCACTTGGTTATATTGGTTGTTTCTCAATACATTTGGCTTTTCTAATTTGCTGCTTTTTTTTTCTGCTGATGAAGATATCCAAGAAGGATAGTGTGTTATTGTTTTCTTCACTTATGATTTTTTTTTCCTTTGAAGATGTTGTTGATTGTTTCATGTGTCTTCTGTAGTTGTTCCTTTTTTATTATGATGAGATATCAAATACATATCAGATCCACACTTTTGATTGTATGTGTGTGAATACTATAATTTCTAGATGCTACATTGCGGTCTCTGCTAAGTCCTGAAAGTGGTGATTCCCTGGGTATTGATAAATTTTGTATAGTTAAATATGGTACATTTATTTGTTGGTGTATTATCTCTTGCTTGTGTGATGGCTACTAAATTTTCTAATTTGCCCTCTTAAAACTAGGGAAGTTGTTTCAAGCTTCTTCCACATGTAAGGAAGTATATGACATTCCTCCTCTGTGTCTCCACAATTTTGTGGATTACAGTTTATCACATGTTTCATCCCCAGAGGAAATACTGTGAATTCTTTTCTCCTGAGCTATGAAGCATTATTTTCCTACTGATGGGAATACAGACTTTGTCTTGCCTTCCAGCTTACAGAATTTCATTCTTTGCTCTGGAACCAAGGAATTGGCCACCATCCTCTTCTTCTGTAGCTATTCCAAGTGATCGCATTGCAATTTCCCACCCTATCTCTACTGGTGGTGGTTGTTTCAACTTTATTTTCATCTGGCAATATGGAAAACAGAAAGTAGTAGGGAGGACACTCTACAGTTGTGGGAAATCACTTAAGAGAAAATGAGAGATGATACAGGAAGCCATGTGTTAAAACTTTATTTAGCAGTTTTGAATAAATACATGTTTGTATTTGTAACTCAGGATTGAACTGTGCGGTCCTTGGTGCTTCTGAGCTTGGCTGTTTTCTTGGAGAAATTTCAGTACCCAACTAGGTAACATCATCAGTGCTAGTTGAATAATGAAACCTCTTCAAGAAAACAACCAAGCTCAGAGAGTATAAATATATTTTATGCTTGTCAACATTTGGAATCCTAAACTTTTTAATATTTTGTTTGCTTAATACTTATAGTAATGAACATTCTCTGTATCTTATTGTGTGCCAATGAACAAGACTCAGTTCCTATATACTGCACAGACAAATGCTAGCCATCATAAGCTTCTTCTATTAATAATTTATAGCTCTTTAAACAACTCTTGATTCTATCTATTCTTATTATAAGTTGTCTTTCTCTTCTTCCCTTCCATCAACCTTGTCAAGATTAACTTTTTTTCCTACTCTCTTATCTACTCCCAACACATGTATATGAGTTTCTTCTTGCAGATCATCACATCAAGAGAGCAATAAGTCTCTGTTTGGACCAGATTGATTGTTTCTTCTCACGGTTCATAGTATTCTAAGTAACCATTGCCAGATCCATAATTCAAAAGCATCCACCTTCTTTATCTTGCACTTTCTCAATGTCCAGCTTCCACAGCTGTATATCACCACTGCAAAAAAAAAGCATTATTTTAACTATTGTGATCTTTGTTGACATATAAAAATGCTTAACATTCATGGTCAAAGTTTGTCATTTCCTTTTTGCTTATGATTAATCTCCCGTCCAGCACAGTGCTTATTTTTATTTATTCTAGAGTTGGCCCCAAAAGTTTGTCCCTTGTTGTGAATTTGTCATCTTAATAGTAACATTAACCCAGATTTTTCACATTTCATTTTTCATTCACATGAGGTCTTCTAAATCTTCTTTAGTTTTAGCTAAGGAAGTGGGTGTTACCCACGTAGTTAAAAGAGCACGGTGGTTCAAGCGATTGGAATACTGGGCAGGAGATTAGCAAGCCTGAGTTTGAGACCTGAGAGTTGCTATAGGGCAGGGTTGAGTTCTTGTCCTTCGTTCCAGCTCCTGCCAGGGATATGAAAGGATCCTCCAGCTAGGCGTCCCCATAGCGACGGTGATGTCACTGGCTAATCCTTTCAACCCAGAAGCTCCTCAGTGCTTCTGACTCAAGTGCAAACCTTCATAGTTCAGACTGTTAGTGTTTCAGCCTCCTAGTCTGATTCTAGCTGAAATCTCTTCCAAACCAGTCATTCTTGCAATACATTCAGGTCAAATTTAAAGAGACATGAGGATAATAAGTGTCCTACTCTCACTTCCTTTTCTATTCTGAATTATTCTGTTTCTTTAATTTTAATACTTATAATAATTTCTTCACTGTTAAGGTTCCTCAGAAAAATGGTCAATTTTGGGGGAATATGGTTAATACTCTGCACTGCAAATCTTTGAAAACTTGCTGAAAAATCATTGACAGTTTGCCCAAAATTCTAGGCATCCATTACAAGACATTATAATATTGGAATGATGGTGTATACACAACATGATGTTATAATTCATGCAATATTTTCCATTTTCAGAATACTCTTAGAGTTTAAGAGCGCGCAGGCTGGTTGCAATGACACCAATAACTACAACTAGAACTAACATTGTAAGAAAAAGCTATCTTGCCAGTTTCAGTGCTGAACCAATCATATTGTTTTAAATATTATAGCATGCACAAAGAAGGAATTTTCAAGGGGAGATTCATCCAAGTACTGATCCAAATAAGCCGTGCAGCCCTCATATGGGTCAGGAACAAGCAATCTGAGTAACTTTGAGCTTTTTAATCAACCTACCCATTGATTAATAAGTGAAAGCACCATATTTAATCAACCCAAAAGCTTTTCAATGTTTGACAGCTCGCCTTTTTTATGAGACACTTAAACATTATCCTCTGTATGCAAAAGTAATGAATCATAAAGCAGCTTCATCTAATAATTGTGTATGGTTTCTGGAAGAAGATAATAAGAAGAAAGGGGGGGAATCTCTAGAGCTGTTCTTTGTACACTTTTGTTCACTCGCCCACACACATTTGTGTAGCAAAATTTCTTAAGCTTCAGAAACTATAAATGTTGTTGTTTTTTATTATGTTGTCTTCATAAGGTTCGTTTTCTAAGGTTCTTATAGTTGAAATAACACAACTAGCAAATTCTGCCACTCTTTCTTTGAACAAAACATGCTGGTTTATTTACACTAGTCCTTATATTATCATTAGGTTGCCACATCTGATTGGTTATATCCAATAATACTGTTTTTATTTACTGGCACTTTCCCATCAGACTTTGTATCATGATATTATCTTGTTATAACATTCCTGACTGGGTGAGATAATCTGTGATAAATACAGGAGAATTAGGAAATGAAGAAATAAATTGTCATGAGGTTGTTGAATATACAAGGGGAAAAAAGATATCTATCAAAATTATTTTAGATTATTCTGTAGGAATATTTACACTGGACAACTGGAAAATAATTGACACACGTATATAATATAATCTGTGTTATAATTATATGTTGACTTAGCTAGGAATGTGCTTCATTAAATTTAAATGGACTTTCTTCTGAGCAGATAGTAAAGATCAGATAGTAAAATATAGATGTAGTTTACCTTGGCAGGTGTGGCTTTGTATATTTATACTGAGATATGAGAAACATGAGTATCTTTGAATTTACTGGAGTAAGTTTTACTATTCAGTGCAGCAATGCTATTCAATACAGGGTGACTTTTCTGCCATAGAACTCGCCCCATAGAAGATATTCCTAGGGATTGATTGATTGATTGATTTGATTTGATTGTTGCCCTCTCACTTTGAGATGACTCTGGGTGGCTTACAAACATTAAAAGTTTGTGAACAATAACTATTCCTAATACTACAATACTATTCCTAATAAACTACAATTAGAAAGATGGGGAGGAAGGAAGCAGGATGTGCACTAGAGAAGGTAGGGGGTTCTCTTAATACATCAACCACCTCCAGTATGATGTACCCCTATAGAATACCAAGCCAATTGGCAGAGCCAGGTTTTCAGGCCTTTAAAGGAAGGTCAGAAGGGTGAGAGCAGATCTCACCCCAGGAGACAAGATGTGCCAGACACCACAGCAGAAAAGGCTCTTCTCTTGGATCCTGCACGCTGAAGTTTTTGACTGACGGGGCCTGCAGCATGCCCCGTCTGCCAGCTCAGCAGATTAGGATGGCCTCAACCCTCCTGGACTTTTGTAAACCCTAAAGACCCACTTCTGTGAAGGGACCCATGTGCTGGCCATATTAGCATTACTTGACTGTGTTATTTCCTCATTTTAATTTTTGTATTTATGATTGTAGTTGTTCTTATTTTTATTTAATATGTTCATGGACAGAATCACATTTTGAGATTGGCAGTTATATAAATTGATTCATTCAATCAATCAATTCTACTTTCTGTGTCTAGGTGCTGTGACATCAGAATGCTGCAAGATCTCCACTATCTTATCCACCCAGAGTTTGATATAAGAAGGGTGCTATATAGATGTTTTAAATAAATAAATAAACTCTTGCAGGACTCATTCTGATTGGAAGGAAGTGAGTGGATTAACTCATTAAAGCAGCTACATCTTTTTTTCAGACTTGTCTTCCAAAGCACCTCTTTTGAAGCGTTTCTGAAAGATTCCCAGACTTAATAAATTGAGCTAATCCAATGCTATTTTAAGGTAAAGTATTGTATTGAACTGGGTAAATTCTGTGCTACTTGGCTAGATTCATTTTAAGCTATATATTAAATGTGATTTTCCTTTTAATGTTTTAGGTTCCACTTTCAAAAGCATATAGATTCTGATTTCTTTAAACATCATTTTATTTTATGACTGAAGGCACATTAATCACAAATATGATAAAAGAAAAAGAATTTTAGGTTTTCTGAAAAAATAGTTTAAGTGAGTTCCGTGAATCCTATTTTTTGCAATACAGATAGTCCTTGACTTACAGCTATTCATTTAGTGACTGTTCAAAGTTTCAATAGCACTGAAAAAAGGTGGCTTATGACTGTCGCAGCATTGCTGTGGTCATGTGATCAAAATTCGGATGCTTGGCAACTGGCATGTATTTATGACAGTTGTAGTGTCATTTGAAAGCTTCTGATAAGCAAAATCAATGGAGAAGTCGTGTTACTAACTTAACAACTGCAGTGATTCACTTCACAACTATAGAAAGAAAGATTGGAAAATAGAGCAAAGCTCACTTAACAACTGTCTTGTTTAGCAATGGAAATTTTGTGCTCAGTTGTAATTGTAAGTTCACTGAAGAAATACAGAAACATTTGTTATTGGGCACTTGTTAGAATAAGAAGAAATAATATACATTAACGGAAATAAAGAGTAATGTTAATAAAAATAAATAGTGATGTTAATAGTAATAGATATCTGTGTTTGACTGAAGTAAATTTTGAACTAAAAAGAAATAAATAGTAATTTGAAAGGAATCCCCTTCGAATTTGGAAGTGTATATCTAAAACTTCAAGGAAGCAGTAATTACTAGCAACCTGCAACCAAACTCCAAACTAATAGTCATCATCTACCATTTCTCAATAACAGATAATATTAAAGTATACCTTCTGAAAATATATTCTTGAGGTTAAATCTGGGTAAATTGGTGACTTTAGTTGTGGGTCACTTTTAGCAACCTGTTTGCTAATAGTACTGAAAAATATAGCTAAAAACATATATTTTATTTGTATGTTTAAAGTTCAAATCCATAGGGAAGTTCCCTATCCCACAGAAGATACTTTATCTGTAAGGTTATGATTCTTTCTTTTCTGGCTCTTGCTAAGTTGTCAAATGGCAAAAAGGAAGAGCACAATGCTGTTCTATTTTTTTTTCTTTTTGCTGACTGGGTTTCTGTGTGTAGATTCTTGCAATGTAGACATCTAGACTTCTGATTTAACAGAGCAGATTGTCTGCCTCAGTGCATTTGCATTTATATTGTATTTAGTGAAAGATACAGATGTATTTATACTGTTATTAGTGATAGATAGGTCTCTTCAGATAGCCACCTGTGTCTTAGGCATCTTGTGAGTTCAACTGGTAGTAGTGCAAACTATACCCAGGTAATGTCTCAACTTGGCAAGCTGCGTTGGTTGCTGGTTTGCTTCCAGGAAAAGTTGAAGTTGCTGGTTGTTTACCTACAAAGACCTACAATGCACAGAGCCTGTTTACTTGAGAGATTGCCTGTCTCCCATAACATCTGCCCAACCAATTAAATCCTGCATGGTGTCATACTTTTCATATAAATACCAGAGTAATATCTTCTCAATCATGCTTGATTTTTAATCAGTTGTGTTATTTTGCTGTGTTCTCTTATTACATGATAAATTATTCATATCTATATCCGTACAAGCATCATTTACTATCAGACTGGTCTTTTCTATTTTAGCCTTGGTGACTTGTATGTACAGTGTTTGTTCTTGGGCAGCCAAAACCATTCATTTCTTATTTATCATCTTGGTCAATAGGATAATTGCCAAATAGATGAATAATTAACTTGAAGGATTCCTCTTTTCATTTTGTCATTACTTAATTCAGATATGTCAAACACAAGGCCCGTGGGCCAGATGCGGCCCGCGACGTGGTTTCATGTGGCCTGCAAAGCCATCCTGGAAACAGTGAGAGAATGGGTCCCACTGCCTTGGCCCCGGCCCTGACCGCCCGGGAGCCAATGTACAATTTTGTGGTGGCCATCTATGATGAAACGCATTCAGTCTTAGCTCTACAAGGCCATCTGGAAACAGTGAGGGATCAGTCCCTGTCGTGTTGGCCCCATCCCCTGGGTGCGCACTGGTGAGGTTTCATCCTTTGTGAGGAATGAAAAAATGCACCATCGCCTGGAAATGGCCAGCAAATGGCCCTCGCCTACTTCACATATCTGGCTTGATGGGCTTCAGGGGAGGGTTTTTGGCAGGCTCTTCCAGTGGACCATGCCTTGGCGCTTGCCCTGGTCCCACCCCCTTCTGCCAGAGACCCTCAGATCTGTCCCACTCCTGCCCAGGCCCCCACAGGCAGCCTTGACGCGAACGATGTAGAGCTGGCCATGCCCACCCAGTAGGCCACACCCACTCCAGCAATGCCCACCCAGTAGGCCGTGCCCACCCTGGTCACACCTACCCAGCCCCACGAGGACAATTGCAATGCTGATGTGGCCCTCAATGAAATTGAGTTTGACACCCCTGACTTAATTCATCACCATTAAATATTAACTTTGTCTCCCATACTTTCATTCCTATTTCTGCAAAATATTGTTTTGACTGATAGCAACAACCTCTAACCTTTTTTTAACCTGGCTATGTGAAAAGAATCAAATACTTCCCTGTAACCAGTTCTTGAATTCCTTTGCCCACTTCTGAACCATTTCTTCTGTTATAGTTAAATGTTCCATAGTCTTTCCTTTTAATTCATTTTCTATGGTGTAAATCTCCGCTAGCTTGTCATATTTTATGAGGTGATCATATAGTTCTTTTCAGAAATTTACAATTTTCAAAATATTATTTTTCACTTTGATGATGTTCAAAACTAATGTTCTTACAGAATGGGTTCTGAATTGCTCTAAATTTTACTTTGTTGGCAATACAATTTTGTATTGGCTTATACATATGAGGCTCACGTTGCTTTATTTTTCTTTAAAATGCCACAATTCTATTTTAGCTCTTCAAATTCAGCTCTGCGATTAGTTGCAATATTATTGTTAAAGTTCACTTTCAATTTATTTTTCAATTTTCCTAGTTTTAAGTTTTCAAATTGTTTACATCTACCATATTTTTTAGTTTCTAATTTAATTTAATTTTCTAAATAATATATAGATATTGTAGATACTTTCATTTTATTTCCTAATTTCATATCAAAGCTCTATACTGACAACTTAAGAAAAACAATAAATCTGATGGCTTGTGTCAGGGAATTGCATAGCCGGTGTCCAAATGTAGTCAGAGACGCTGACCTGAACCAGAATTTTTATATAAATAAATATATTTACAGTAAATAAGTTAGGCAAACAGGATCATTGGCAGGAAAATCAACATAGCAGGAACATCAGGAACCAAAATACAGAGAGCACACAGGGCCGGAAATGTCAGGAAACAAGAAAACTCCCCTTTTCACTCACAGCAACCAATCACAGCTCAGATTGCCTCATGTAGTGGCCAGCTCTCTATAACCAATTAGCTATAACTGTGTGTTCTTACTCATGGTCCAACCCTTCACTGCTCCAGCTATTACATTTTTAAATATCTTAACAGTTTGGTTCATCAATCATTGATTTTTGAAATGGAGTCTAATATTCTGTTTAAGTTCTGAGACATCCCGGGGAAGATTGTCCACTTTGAAGATTGTCTACAATAGATATTTCCATACTTGCTGTCAACTGAGATAACTCCCAAGTCTTTTCCAAACAAATATTTTTGCCTTTCATTTAGCTCTGGTTGCTTGCCTTCACAAATTGCTGTGTTCTCTTGCCACAGAAGATAATTTTCTTGCAAATCTTGACTCTCATTTTCTGTTTTGGATGATTAAGCCAGGATCCCAACAGGGAAGGAGAAAGTCTGGAACTCGTAATATTGAATAAGGGAAAAGATGTCAGTAGCAAATCTTTCCAATTTGCTAAAGAGTCAAACCTTTGGCTCTGGACTTTAAGAATCTTTGTGAAAGTATACCCTAAGGTGGAATAGTTTTATTGAATGCTTGTTTCTGATTTAGAAAAATGCTAAAACAGGCATATTTACTTTGGTCAGGAATTACATACTAAATACATTATTTTAATAATCTCATTTAGCATTTAATAAAGAGCCATGTTAGGGGTAATTACAATAACATTGCAGGAAGGCATGCTGCATTGGTTAGTTCCCAGACTAATAAAGATTGAGAAGAGCATTGTGTAAATAGTCAGCTGCAAGTTTTTCTGAAAAGACCCAAAACGGCCCCTGATCAAAGGAAAATTCTTAGAGATAAATTAAAACAGTTTCAGCTCTAATATACTAGAAGATCAACTGGTTCTAAATAGGAAATAGTTCCAAAATCCTATAATATCTCTCTCTCTCTCTCTCTCTCTCACTCACTCACTCACTCTCTCTTTTTTTTTTTTTACTTTAAAGTGTTTTGCTAAAGAAGACATGAGAATCTTGGTTTTAGTTTGAGGCAGCTTCCAAAGAATGTAAAACTAAACATAGAAGTGAAATGGATAGATATTTAATTAGTTCCATTTGTCCAGCTTATCTAAATTGATTGGAAAGAGAAGAAAAAAGATTGCAATTACTTTCAATGAAAGGTGCTTACTGTTTCTGCCCAATTGTTATAATGAATACTATTGTGCAAAACATTCAAAAGAAGTACTGTGTAACATGTCTTAGTGTGGTTGAAGCATCCTTCCACAAAAGGATAAAAAGTAGCTGCCTCAAGGACTGTCCCCAGTTGTTTGCCTGTGCATAGCTCTTTACTGACAGTCCTAGTAGAACTGTGGCTTGGTTGTGCACATTTGGACCAACAACTAATACCATTTAAAGCAGCTTCCTGAGGTTT
>NW_015388021.1:19733-43708 GCF_001527695.2 Protobothrops mucrosquamatus
GGCTTTTTCAGCAAGCGGACCTGGCCTAGGGAGGATTTTATACTGGGTTCATTTTAAGGAATTCGAAATAACACAACTTTAAAATTTGGTTTAATTCGGTTTTACAGGGGGGGGATTGTATATATGCCTTTGTTTTAAATATGTTGTGAGCCGCCCTGAGTCCCGTTGGGAGAAGGGCGGGATATAAATTAAATTAAATTAAATAAATAAATAAATAAAATAAATTTCTCCCAATCTTTTCCTCAAAGGAATGCTGCCAGTCCACCGATCATTATAGTTGTCTTTCTCTGAACTGTCCTAGTTTGTCTTAACTTCTTGATTGTTTGTCTAGAGAAAGGCATATCAGTGGTGGGATATGACTAACATAGAATAGATGGAACTATTTTACCTTTTTTCTGTGGGAGACAGATTCTTCATTTCAGTTACTTAAAAGAAGGAAAGAAAATATCATGTCACTACTACAAATAATTCACATAACATCTAGATATATTCTTCCATGTCATCCTGTCAAATTAACTGTTCTTTCATAACATGTGACAAAAAACACCAGAGTTATAAGGAAAATGTCAGCTATAATGATGCTGTGTCTTTGAAAACACTCGGGGAAAAAAATGCATCAAAACCCACTGTTTCAAGCAGATTGTTCCTGCTGTGTGCGTTGTTACATGCAAATACATAAAATTGCATTTATATTTAGTTAAAGCTAGTTTAGTTAGTTAAAGATATCAGCCATCAATAGACAAACAGAAATAAATCGCGTTTCCACACCATTCAAAAGAGAAAATAAAAAAGCTTAGAAGAAAACAGTAAGATCAGCACACATCCTTTCCATCATCATATCCTAAGCAAGGAACTATCAAGGAGAAATGGCTATGAAGATTCTCGGTCATCCAGGTCATGGTTGTGCCAAAGGTGCTTTTTCAAAAGGTAACTGGACTTTGTTTCTTTTCCTTGAAGACATTTCATTTCTCATCCAAGAAGTTTCAGTCAGAACTCAAGAAGCTTCTTGGATGAGAAGCGAACTGTCTTCAAGGAAAAAGCAAAGTCAAATTGCCTTTTGAAAAAGCACCTTTGGGTCTACCAAGGAGAGAACCACACACCGACAATACTGACAGGACAAGCTACTGTACATAAACAGGGAGCAAAGTCCACATGCACTAGCATTGGTAATGATACCTAGTTGGGTAATAAAATATATACAAGCAAGCAGCCAAGCTCAGAGAGCATCATATATTTCTCACTTACAAACCAAAGAGAAACATTTTGGATCCTCACTGCACAGAATAAATAAGAGCACATCAATATGCATGCTTTTTCATCATAATGTACAGTCATCCAACCAACCTATTAACTGTTCTCTATATTTTTAAAACATTCCATAACCACCATCTGCAACCACCTGATTTTTTTATGTCCCCTCTAAAGAAGTGCTCCTTCTAAATTCATGCAGTACCTACCAATAGGAATAATTCAAATAGAAAACATATATCTTTCTTCAGAATATTTTCCCCTTAACCTTATGCAAATGTATACAATGGTATACAAATGTGTAACAAAATATAAATGAAGGAAAAGTGAGGAAAACACATGCCTGTCTACAAAAATATCCCTGGAGACTTATTTTCATGTAGGTATTTATAGGATTAATTTTATGATAGAAGCCAAGGCTCATTTGCCTTTAAATAACCTTTCTTGAATTAACTCTTGAGTAAGCACACATACAGTATATCATTCTTTGAAAATGACACCCTTACTACTTGCACCAGGTTTCTTAAGCTAGGTCCCTCCAGATCTGGGAATTATAACAGCCCCAGTTCCTATAGTTAAAGTTTATAGCAGCTGTAAGCCCAGACACCACTAGGCTAACAATATACTGCCAGATTTGTATTATATATGCAAATCAGTGAATTTGGGATAGGTTACCCTTGTCCCCTCCGGAGTTGTTGACTGTAATTTCCACCATCCAGCAACAATAGCAATAGCACTGAGACTTATGTACCATCCATAGTGCTTTACAGCATTCTCCTGGCGCTTTACAGAGTCAGCATATTGCCCCCAACAATCTGGGTCCTCATTTTACTGACCTTGTAAGGATGGGAGGCTGAATCAACCTTGAGCTCTGTCAGGATTGAACTCCAGGCTGTGGGCAGATTTTGCTTGCAATACTTAATTCTAACCACTTTGCCACTAGGGCTCCTAACAAACACTGAGATCTCATTGTTACATGCAGTATATGTTGGTGCATGTTTCATAAGAGCAACTGCAAAGTAAGTGACTTCTTCAAGTATTCTCATTGTTCGTTGTCCCCAAACAGACAGTTGCTTTACCATACAATATACTAGGGAAAAATGGTGGATAAAAAAATAGATAAAATGAGTGGTTGTGTTTTGAAAAAGAAAACAAAAAGAATGCAAATGTAAATAAGAGGGGGGAAAACTAAAGGAGAGAAACATTATAAATATATTCAGATCAAAGATTCATTGTACTTTCCTGAAAGACAGAAGTTTGATTACTAATGAAAATAAGAAACAGAAAAATGCCACCCATTTTAACTTGAATCTGCATTGGACTTTAAAAAGAAATGTGTATATAATATTCAAAGTTACTGCCACTAAGGGGAGCTGTACAATAGCTTCCAGTCATTCTATGCAGCTGGAAACCTCTGCAGTTTTTTAATTCTCTTTCCTTGCTTGTTCCATTCTCTCTCTCTCTCTCTATCTATCTTGTTCACTCATCACAGAAATGACAGAAAATGTGGGCAGGCTGGTGATGAGAGGAATTACAATTTCTACACAATTAGTTGCAATGTTACATATTTCAGATTAAATTTCCACAATCCACATAGCTTTCACAAGCCCTACGCAAGTGATACGTTTGACATATTCCAAACATCTTGTGTCTTCTTTTAGGCAGCAGAAAATATCATTGTAAGATCCAATGAAAAATATTTAATGTTGGTCTCATGATTTCTTTCCTGCATTATTTTAGTCGCTTGGGTTCCATTGCATGAGCTTTCATCAAATCCAGCCCTAAATCACATGATTTGCTAGTGGTGTTTCAGTTTCAGAGAATGGTGAGGCTGCCTAGGAATGACATCCTGGTGGGGTCCTTCATGTTCAACCGTCTTTCTGTTACAGGACACACCATGAAGGTTCTGTTCTCCAGTCATAGAACCAAAAGATTATGTAAATACTAACCCACATGGAGGTGAATTTTGGAAAATAAAATGCCAACATGTTTCTGTTGGACTTCCAGTGTGCCCAAATTCTATACCATGATAGGGTTGTTCAACTCTTTCAGAATCTATGCATGTGCAGATAAAGAAAGTCAGGACAAATTCTTTGAAAGAATCGATTCACAAGACGTAGGAGGGTGTTACAATAAATAAAAAATGGTGCCATTTTTTCCAAGCTCATTCAGCTGCTTCAGAAGCTACTTTCCATCTCAGGTGTCTCTCTCTGTGTGTTTATCCTCAACCATTAGTGATTTAGTTGAACATGACTTCTAAAGCTGTAGACAAGAGTACATTTTCCTGGGGCTTATCCTGAGTAAGCATTCAGGATATTGCACTGGAAATATACTAAAGAATTGGCAATCTAAGAAATAGTGTGTTGATATTTGCAACCACAGCTTCTGGGTGTTAAATTTGTGTGGCACAAATATTTATACCCAGTGCATACCTAATTTTTTAAAATGTTTTCAAACAATGCATTTTGAAGTAATGGCTTCTTCTCCTGATTGGCAGTTTCTCATTTTCATCTGGTTTTTTGGGGGGTTAGCCTTTAACTTAATCAAACAGAGTTATTTGTTTGGTTCATTTATACATTTGCCTTAGACCAACTTACATGGGAGTTCCCCTAATATTATTCTCATGGTAGCAAAGACTTGGATAGGATAAGCTTAGAGAGACCAACTGGCTTAGAAAGTTCTTGAGTGGAAATTAAAATCTGAATATCCCTAGCTAAAGACCAGCAACTTAATTAAGATGCTATATTACTGTATCATTCTCCCTGTATCAACAAGAATTTAAATGCAGTTTTCCCTATGAAATTTTCTTTATTTCCATGAAATAGCAACAACTTTAAGAACTGGGCATGTGCAGCCACATTTTCACGGCTACTTTCCAATTAGGGTCTCCAATTTTGAGGATATGGAGTTGGAAAAAAGAAGTATGCCAGAGATCCTTTCATCAGGCACTATCTCAAAGTACATTACTTCAGAGAGTATCATATTTTCAAAAGCTCCTGATCCTGTGCATTTCTTTTTCTATTACATTACATTACAGCTTAGCTAAAGAAAATACATAGGAATTGTCAGTGCTTTTTTTCTAAAAAAAAAAAAAAAAAGTGCCAGAACTCACACACATCATACAACCCACCTTGCCTACTCTACAAGGTTCCATCCCAAAAAGGTGCCGTTGTATGGGCGTTCTATGAGAAAAAAACCTCTCGGAATTGTGGTTCAATGGTTGAACACATGCTTTGCATGCAAATTCAGTTTTCTGACTGCAACCCTAAACTGGTTAACAATCTGGTTCTAGAGCAGTGGTGGTGAATCTATGGCATGCGTGCCAGAGGGGGCATTCAGAGCCCTCTCTGTGGGCACACGCACCATCACCCCAGCCCCGCCTCCTCCCACAACCCCCTCTTCATCATCAGCCCCCCAGAAAAGAGTCATCACCAGGCGCGGCCCGCACAGAGCAGCAAGCCAAAGACATGGCAGCTGGGCAGCGGGGACAAGACCCCACCCTCATGCCCCAGCGTGTGCACATGGTGCTTCTGGGTTTTCTGGGCCACCTGGGCGATCTGCTGCAGCAAGCTGTGGAGGCAGTGGATGGCTCTGTGAGGGGGCGGGGGGCAGGGCAGGGGGTGGGGGGGTCAGAGCAGGGGCGGGGTGGTTTTTGGGCACTCGGTCTCTCCGGCACTCTAGAGAAACAATGGCTTGAACAAAAGCTGAGTTCACACTTAATATACATTGTGCCAAGTCATAAATCATGGTTTATCAATCTCTAATGGTTAGGCTTAAATAAATGTGATTAAATAAATTAAATGTGTTAAAACCAGGCCTCCCAAAACGTTTGAAGGCTTAATACAAAGTGTAAGCATGCATATTCAGCATTCAGCAGGCATAGCAGTCCATACCTATACATTCATCTCCATAACAGTACAGTATTTTCAGTATTTTTATAAATTTTATAAATACTGACTTTAGGATTAGATACAAGGCATTCAAATACAACTAGCAATTTGCAAAAGCATTCAAATAATAATATTTCATTTGGCAAGACATTTTCAAAAGAAAAAAGAAAAGAAACATGCCAAGATTTTATATAGTACAAAAGTTAAAGAAAGTGAAGAGTTTCAAAATAACCATTTATACGATAACTATCTTACTGGCATAATTTGATTTTTTTTTATTGGAAGGTATTTTGCATATCAATGGAGAAAAGCAGGATTAAGTGAAACGTATAGGCTGAATGAATGTCTATTGGGGTGATTATCGTATTTAATGCAATGAGTAGAACTTACTGTATTGACAGCACTGGTTTTGTCTACCTCCTCAGCCATCAAATTTAGAAAACTGTATATCTCTATCTCTAGGGTGTCATATATATCACTCAACTCTGTTGAGTGTCAAAGCCACCTGTCCTGGATGAAACCCAGTACATCCAGAAGTATATCAGTAAGTTGGCACTTCGAAGGTGACCTGCTGAAAGAATGCCTGAGGCAACAACAATAGGAGGAAGATCAGGCAGAGCAAGTATCATGGCAAGATAAGATGGGGTGTACAGCTGACAGATAACTGAGGTGGCAGACTTTGGAGAATCCTACCAGTGTCTGGAGATGGCTGAACTAAAAGACAGTGCCGAGGCACTGATAGTAGCAGCACAAGAACAGACACTAAACACCAGACCCATAGAAGGAGGAGCCTACCATACAGGCCCAGAGGGGCAGAGCAGCCCCAGAGACACTCCAACATCTAGTGGCAGTGTATAAGATGCAGTCAGGAATAGCATATACTGAATGGCACAACCAAGTATTTGGCAAACAGGAACATCTGCATAATGTATGGGATAGACCAGGGGTGTCAAATTGGAAGCCCATGGGCCAGATGCGTCACGAGGAAACTGCACCCACCCCATTGCCGGCAATGGGGAAAAAGTTCTGATATGTCGCACGACGTCACGTGACATCACAAGTTTGATATGTCTGACCTTCTCAAGTCCAGAAGGCAGATTCCATAGAAGGTTATAGAAAATAATGTAGATCCTGTCGGACTTCCAGATCCAGACAAACAGGCAGATACTGGCCAATAAGGCAGACACTGTACCATCATTGACAAGGATCAGAAGAAGGTGATAGATGTAGAGGTGGCAAGTGACAGCCAATCAGGAAAGAGTATGAGAGGTTTGGGCCAGAAGGAGGAACTAGGGACAAGGTGAAAAGTAAAGGCTAAAATGGATCCAGTGGAGATAGGAGCACTCAGGGCTGTGATGCCTCAGCTGGGCGAGTGGCTCCAACAGGAAGACACGTACCACCCATACCATTTTTTTCTTTTTCTTTTAGCAGCAATTCAACAATTCTAGAGTGAACCACTTGAAATAATACAGGATCCAATCTGGATTGGTTACTGGGACCAGGTTTTAGTCTTCTGAGCTTTTGGACTCATGCTGGAGCCCATCCGTTGGAAACGTCACTCTCACCAGAATGTCTGGTAGAGAAGTTCCCTGAGGATGGGCCCCAGCACGAGTCTTAAAGCTCAGAAGACTAAACGTTTGGTCCCCATGACTGACCTAGATTGGGTCCTGCAACATTATCCTGGGGTATATATATTTGCTTTCATTCATGAGAAATAATACACTATTTTTAAAGATGTGCATATCATATCTCATCCACCTTAATATGGTGTTTCATTTAATCAAGAATTAACACTTTAAGTTAATAAAATGAAGCTTCTCACAGAAGCAAATCATGCATATCAACAACAACAACAAAAATCACACTATCTCAACAAACACCTGGGATAGGAGGATTTTTCCATCTGATCCCCTCCACTGCAACTAATAAACTAGTAACATACAATTATTCCACTCTGGCATTAAGAGCTGGGCAATTCTTCACATGGTTTTTTCTTAGAGAATTGCTTTGATTGAATGTCTAGGTCAGACAGGTCAAACTCATGACGTCACGTGACATCGCACAATGTATCGGAGCTTTTTTGCCATTGCCGGCAATGGGGTGGGTGTGGTTTCCCGATGACATGTCTGGCCCGCAGGCTGGCAGTTTGACACCCTTGGTCTAGGTGATCCCATGCTGTTCTGTTTGGCAGCAGAGCCAAACTCTAGTTCAGGGGTCCCCAACCCCTGGTCCGTGGACCAGTACCGGGCCGCAGCATGCCAGCAACCAGTCTGCACAAACAAGCAAAGCTTCATCCACGGGATGCAGGCAGCACCCAAAACCACGTCATCTCTGGTCTGTGGAAAAAGCTCTCTCCACAGAACCGGTCCCTGGTACCCAAAAGGTTGGGGACCTCTGCTCTAGTTAAGGCAAGACATGCATTTTGAAATACTGCAACTCTAATGGAGTCTATGGATGGTTCATTTACTCATCTGAAGAAAAAAAAGGCACTCTCATCACACACCTGACATCACCTCAGTTTTTGGCCTTTTAAAAAGAAATGCAGGTATCTTGTTGCAGTTTTCCTTTCTGCAGTTATTCCTGGCAAAAACTCTTTAGAAGGTAAATATGAGGGGCTGCAAATAAAGCAATTTATTTTCTTAATTTATCTTGGAATGGAGAGGAAAGAATTTTTGCTTCTGCGGCTCTATGGCAACCAAGTTGATATACTGATGGCTTACTTCTTGTTCTTTGTATTTCAGGACCAGCTGAAGAGATGATGGATGCAGCTTGTAGAATAGGGATCTTGTACAAACAGGTTTTGACAGCCTGGAGACTGGAAACAGTAACAGCTGGATGTGTCATTAATCTGCCAAGTACTTATGCAGTAGTCTACTTTACTGCTTGTGTGGTACAAACTTTTGAAATGTTAAATTATGCGTATGGTATGTTTTCTTTATTTACAGGCTAAAATGTTTTCATCATATAAGAAACCCAAAGCCGTTTTGCTAAATGACATATTAATAAACACACATTTTTAGGATTGGTTGAAAATATTTTGCTGCCCAAAGCAAAATACTGTATAGCAGATTATATTGTACAATTCCAGACTCAAAAAACTGATCTTACTGGCAGTTTAATACTTGGTTAATAAATACAATGACTAGAGGCATCCATAACATGCCACAATGAAGATGAAATTATAATGTTATTGTAAAAATATATAGTGCTACTTCATACCTGTGCAAAACAACTTATTTAGTCTTTTGTAATCTGCTACTACCTCTGATGGTCAACTGATTTAACCCTAAGTGCTTTTCCAGTTAGGCAAGGTACTAACCTAGCTACCCACTTCAGTCAGAACTGAAGAAGCTTCTTGGGTGAGAAGCGAAACGTCTTCAAGAAAATACAAAGACCAGTTGCCTTTTGAAAAAGCACCATGACCTGGATGACTGAGAATCTTATAGATATCTAGCTACCTACTCTTCTTCTGTCCATTTATGAGCTATAGCAACTCTTTCAAAGTAATGAAAAATGATTATATATGTCCCTTCTCTATGGGGTTTGGAATGCGTATCATATGGGGTCTGCACAGAAGCTGGATGTGGGGATTCTGGTGTTTCTCCACCAGATGGCTGTGTCCTTTTGAAAAGCACTATAAGCTCCATGAACACTTCTCGTCAGATCTCCCTTTCCAATGCTTCTTTTTCTAAGAGGTTCCTTTACTCATTTTCCTCCATAAATCTTCCTTCTCTTTTCTGAAAGCTTTCCTTTTCTCTATTCCTCTCATAGGGCCATCATTTCTCTCTCTTTGTTGCCTCAGCATCTCCCTCCTAACCCTTCCCTAACTTCTAGATACTAAATCTAAAAGATGAGCCGTAAATTCTTGACTATAGTCTTGAAAACAAACAAACAAACAAAAAAGTTAGCAGTTGCTTAGTTTATCTAGTGTCTTTGTGGTGTGTATGTTAACATTTTAGATTCTCAATTGCATTCCACTTTGAAAGCAAATCTTTTTGTTGTGACTCCAGATTTGAATTTATTTGCAAGAACATGGGAATGAGCAGCTATCTGTGAAACCTATGTTGTAGGCTGGGGATCGGATAACAAGAAAGGGTACTTGGTATTTCCCATCTTTTCTGCATTTTTCTAGCTTGCATCCTTGAAGGAAATATTTATTTATTTTTTCTACTGACCAGTTTTCAACAACCTTCATGAACTGATGTGCCCCGGGAAGTGTAGTAGCATGCCATGGCTGAACACCCAGTGTGTTCCCAGAAAGGAGCAATGCACAGATCAGATTATCTGGCCATTTAGGATAACACTGTACCCAGGAGAAGGTTCTTATATGTAGTCACTAAGAGTTAACACCAACTTGGTGGAACTCAATCAATCAATCCTCCATTATTACTAGAATTCCTACTTTAATGTTCATGGGCTTAATTATATCTATGAGCAATTGACTAGGGTCTTACCAGGCATCCTGTCCTATCTATTATTTTTTTATTAAGATTATTTCATGCAAAATAAAAAAAAATGAAAGAGAGGTGTCTTAGATATATATAAAATAGTGGATTGTTGCAGCCATCTGCTTTGTCTAGTCTGCTAAAGGAATTGCTACAGGTAGCCATGCTTAAGTTAATATATGCACAAGTAATAGTAATAGTAATAAAGTTGGAAGAGACCTTGAAGGTTATCTAGTCCAACCCCATGCTCAGGCAGGAAACCCTGTACCATTTGAGACAAATGGCTGTCCAGTCTCTTCTTTAAAACTTCCAGTGTTGGAGCATTCACAGCCTCCAGAGGCAGGTGGTTCCACTGATTAATTGTTCTAACTGTCAGGAAGTTTCTCCTTAGTTCTAGGTTGCTTCTCTCCTTGATTAGTTTCCCTCCGTTGCTTCTTGTCCTGCCTTCAGGAGCCTTTAAAAATAGTTTGACTCCCTCTTCTTTGTGGCACCCCCTGAGATATTGGAACACTGCTATCATGTCACCCCTCATCCCTCGTAATTGTATCATCAATGAAATAATAAAAAACTTCCATAAATTTTGATAACAAATATATAACATTAAACATCCCATAAAGCCTTCAAATCTATCCCAAATTAATAGATTATCTATTAATCTGTCTATCTACACATATCTATCATTTCTAAAATGGTTTGACTGAACCTGTATTGAACTTAATAATACTTCTTTCTTTCTTTCTTTCTTTCTTTCTTTCTTTCTTTCTTTCTTTCTTTCTTTCTTTCTTTTTTTCTTTTTCTTTCTTTCTTTCTTTCTTTCTTTCTTTTTTTCTTTTTCTTTCTTTCTTTCTTTCTTTCTTTCTTTCTTTCTTTCTTTCTTTCTTTCTCTTATTTGCTGTAATTATATTCCGAAATGCAGGGGTATCTCACTTGTTCTATACCTTCACAGTATTCTAATAAAATATTCATAGAGTTCTGTTGAAGAGGTGCCCATATGTAGTCTTATTTCCACATTGGATTACACACATTTTTTACTGCTACACAATTCATCAACATCTTAGAATATTACAAATATGTCATATTTCCTGTATTGGTAGCTGTATGATCACTCATTGCAAAGATGGAGGCTGATACATAAATATGGTGCAGAAAAAAACACTTTTTGATACCCTTAAATATTTAAAATTAAAATGTCACTATTGCTTATTGATTATACACAGTATGTCTTCTGTCTTTCTTTTCAGCCTTATAGTTTTATGTTCTATCTTCATCCATGTCCTTTATTTGCCTTTTTCTTCTGTTTTGATATATTTACAGTATTTCTGCAGATGTGGCAGTTCCATAGCTTTGTTATTTAGTTTCAATGGTCTCAGTCCACAATTATTTTCTAAACCTACTAATTTCAAGCAGGACTGCAAAGGTTATGGAATATTCATAGAATCATCAAATATTAGTTCTGGCAGGAACACTGACAAATATCTATTCCACCTTCAACCAATCCTTATTCTTAAGAAGCATCTCTTAGTATTTAGCTGAAATTTCGTCTCCTGTCACTTCCATCATTTTGTTGTAGTTCTGCCCTTTGGAGGAACAAGGAGAATCTACTCCATGTTTCGTATGACAACCCTTCAAACAATTTTCTTCATTTTAGTTAAAGAAAACTTGTCAGGACTCTATGTTTATTTAGAAAATTCCCAGTGTCAGTCTTCAGTAGAATATGTACCTACAGTACACATTCCATGTCAACAAGGAGAATAACAGTAATGGGTGTGTGCTGTTATTAAGAGCTGACAAATGTTCAGAAGATATAATTGAGCGTTCTGCTCCATGTTCCACAGAATGTCAGTTTAAAGCCACCTGCAACTGCTTTATATGATTAAAGAACCCTCAGGAAAGATAATTTTAGACTTACATGGAAGTGTAGTTCTTCCTTTAAATGCCTTGCTTGGCTGAGGCCCAGGGACCCCAGAAGTTGGCAGAAGCTGCTAACATGGATGAAATTTGTTTTCACAAAAAATTTTAACCTGGGAAAACAAACTTTCCCAGCTCAATCTGATCTCAGTACTAGATTTATCACTCTGCAAGGCCCAGCAAAGAGAAGCCTCTAGCTTTAGAACAGCTACTTTTCACAATTAGAGTTCCTAGAAATGTCTATGGAGATTCTCAGACTTCTAGGTTATGGTTGTTCCAAAGGTGATTTTTTTTAAAGGCAACTGGACTTTCTTTGTTTTCGTTTTTCATCCAAGAAGCTTCTGCAGTTCTGAATTACATTGTTTGAAAAAGGGGGTTGAAAGAGGGATCAAAGAGGCCATCTACTCTAAGACTGAACAGTCCTTTCTCAACAGAGAAATGCAAAACAAAATGCAAAACATAAAACAGTCTTCAAATGCACAAATAAATGTAGGTCTCAAATGTAGGTCTCTTATCTTCATTTTAACCACAAGTTGCAGACACTCTTGAATAAATATGTAACAAACTCCAAGCTGAATAGAGAACCAGATGTCCATTCTGGCTCCATCAGTTTTTCTATTTTTTTCCCCTAACTTCCAAGCATTTTATTTGTGGCTTGAAAGAGTGGCATTTGTTTTGCTGCTGCTGCTTTTTTTTTTTTTTTTGAGCTCAGGTTATAATTCTATGCACGGTTCCAAACTCCAGTAAAACAGGGTTTTAGATGACACATTTAAATGAAATACAACCTTCCTCCCAGACTGCCAGAGTAGAGGGTGAGGTTGTGTCCATGACCTTGTTTTCAACCATTTGGAAGGCCTCCATGAGTTCAGATGAAAGCCTGAACCAAACGTAAAGATATATTTTGGCTGGCCCAAAATACTTCATTGTTAGAAGCCAAAATTAAAATGATATGTATTCACTCTACTTTAGATAAATGGTAACCGATTCATACAAATGATTCACAAATGATAAAGGGAAGCATCTTCTGCAGCGACTGAGTATAGCAAGGTAGAGCGATGGAACCCAGTGCAAACTCCTATAATCTGTAACTATTTTCAACATCTCACTACTAATCCCCAGAAAACTTTAGGTTTTGGAAGCATACAAATTCCATGAACCACAGCACTGACACTTCAGTTAGCTAGTTTATATTGATTATTTATAGAGCTTGCCAAGGACAATTACCACCTTCTGAATCAGTACTATGTTCCATTACTATACCCTGTTATTCAGCATTTATCTTGAGAGACACCTTGTAAATTCAGCTGGAATTGCTTCATTGCATTTTCCCCATTAGTTTCACTGATGTCCCAGCATGAACAGTGGGAGAGCTCCAGTTGCCCAAGATTGTTTGTCAGACATCTATGGAGATTCTCAATCATTCAGGTTATGGTTATCCCAAAGAGGCTTTTTCAAGAGGCAACTGGATTTTCTTATTTTTCCATGAAGATATTTTACTTCTCATCCAAGAAGCTTCTTCAGTTCTGTCAAACCTTCAGATATCTGAGGTCAATTGTCATGATTTCTCTGTTCTGCAAGCTAAGGATGCCAATCTCTCTCTCTAAATAAAAAAAGTCTCCATTGGATTTGGTAATCATAACTTTCATAATCTGGGTTGTCTTCTATTGAAGACATTCCAGCTCCTTACTATTTTTTTAAATGCTGCTTGAGATACAGCACAGAACTATTTATGCTCCTGTATTTAAAACATTGTCATGTTGTCACTTAATTAACAAAAATTGTTTGCAATAGATCCTAAAATGCTAATTGATACACCAACGTAATAAAGACGAGTGGTAAAAACAGTCATTCACAGAAATCTTTTAAAAGCTCACCTGATATAAACAAACAAATAAACAAACAAAAATCTCTATCTACAACTTCAAATGCAGTAATATACAGTAAGTGGTACTTTAAGCCTCTCTACTCAAAGGGGAGATATGCATGTAGAACAGGGTTTCCCAACCCCTGGTCCATGGACCAGTACTGGGCCACGGCATGCCAGCAACCGGTCCGCACAAACAAGCAAAGTCCCATCCATGGGAGGCAGTCAGCACACAAAACCACGCACTCTCTGGTCCGTGGAAAAACCTTTCTGGTGCCCAAAAGGTTGGGGACCTCTGATGTAGAATGAACATCTAAATACGTTGGTAGGGTGATGTGAGAGGAGATGTACATTTATCTTTGTAGCTTCTGAGCCGTAGGTGGCATTATAATGTTCTTATAAATTGTGGAAACTTTGGAAACATTGTATAAGAAAGGTTTTGCAAAGCTCAGAACAGGAGTTAAACTACTTCTAAGTTAACTTCATGGTATCTCTTTCAGTGTAGTCAGAATCAATGCAGGCTTTTTTTTAATATGGTGAAAAGTTGAAAACTGATTTTCCTCACATGAAAGTCAGAAAATCTCATTAAAAAAAATGGATTGACATTCGAATATAAGGTCTTGTGACAAAGCATCATAAACCTAAAAAGAAAGTAGACTACTACTACCCAGGAAGGGGTCTAATCAGTGGTGGGATTCAAATATGTGAACAAACGGTTCTGTGTGGATCCCGCTTCTAGAAATCCATTCTGGGCCTGGGCAACAAAAAATTAGCTACCGGTTCTGTCAAACTGGTGCGAACTGGCTGAATCCCACCACTGGGTCTAATCAGTGAATATAATAAAATCAGTGGTTTCCATATTTGGAAATAAAGCTTCAATAAAAATTTCTTGGATTGAATTTAGCTGTTTTCCCCCCGTCTCAAATATTGTTCTGAGGTATACTCAGGTTATACTTAGGTATTATTTACAAGAGCACAGCATTTCCAAATTAGGCTTTTGCGTGCTTTATATGTGAATTTAATTTCTATTTCCTAAGTGAAGTCTTTGCATCTTTGTTTTTACTCTTTCAGCCTTTTTCTCTAACCTCTCTAATTGTTTTTAATTTTGCTTCTATTTTTACAGAACTGCTGACGGTGTTCAGTTTTATATCATCTGAAGCTCAGATAAACACTTTGTCTACTAATCCAAATGATTCATACAGTAAATTTTTTTGAGAGTACAAACCTCAAGACTGCATCTTATAACATTCTACTTTGTACTTCTCTTTGTTTGATAAAGAATTGTCAATGTTTACTTTCTGAAAATCATTATGAAACCAGATGTAGATCTCTGGATTAAATACAGTATGCCATCCAGCCCATCAAGTTACCTATCAAAAAATGAAATAAGATTAATAGGACAAGACTTGCTCTTGACAAATACAGTATGTGCTGATGTCTAGTAATCACAATCCTGTTTCTAAGCTTCTTGCAACCCTATCTGGTATCTGTTCTAGAAACTTTACGTGTACTAGTGTCAGACTGACAATTTATATGGATGTTCTTTGCTTGAAGGTAGCAACAGTGGCTTTCTTCCAATCATCCATTATTTCATCTCTTCCCTGGGATTTTTAAAGATAATAAAATTTCAGCCAAAGCATTAGCATATTCTTTCCGTATTGAGAGACAGTTCGGTCTAGTACAGTGGTAGCGAACCTATGGCATGGGTGCCAGAGGCGGCACTCGGAGCCCTTTCTGTGGGCACACGTGCTGTTGTCCCAGCCTTGCCTCTCCCCATGACACCCTCCTCACCAGCAGCCCTCCTGGAGAAGGGTCGCCCCTGAGCGTGGCCCACGTGGAGCAGTGCAGTCAAGGACATGGCAGCCAGGCAGCATAGACAACACTCTGCCCTCATGCCTCATCGCGCACAGTTGATGTTGCGGGGCCGGGCAGAGGGCGTGGCTGCCATGGTGCTGCTGGGCGATCTGTGGCGGGCCCTGGAGGCGATGAGTGGCCCTGCAGGCAGGCAGGGTGAGGGCAGGGCAGGGGCGGGGCAGCAGGTGGAGCAAGGGCAGGGCCAGTTTTTGGGCACTTGGTCTCTAAAAGGTTCGCCATCACTGGTCTAGTGGTTAAGGCACCAGGTTAGAAACTGGGCGACCCTGAGTTTTAACTCTGCCTTAGCCATGAAAGCCAGGTGGGTGACCTTGGGCCAGTCACACTCTCTCTCAACCCAACTCACCTCACAGGATTGTTGTGGGGAAAATAGGAGGAGGAAGGCATATTAAATATGTTTTCTACCTTGAGTTGTTTATAAAAATAATAAAGGTGGTGTCAACCTTCAAATGTTTCTGGTCACAGCCATCTTTACTTCGTTTTCGGTTGCCACAGTGATGGAAGGGGGGAGATGAATTCTTCTAGTTCAGTCATAACAATAACTTTCTTGTGGGGACCAAGGTCAAGCTGCCTAAGTGTTTGGCAGGCTGAAGCTACCATTAGACAGCCCGCCAAAGTAGTTAATGGGGGATTGTGATTTATGACACATTACAGGGGTGGAGAGTTCAATTTTTACTTTGTAACCTTTGGGGGGGGGACTTTCAGTCTTGGTTTCACCTTTGTTCGTGCTGATATTATGTAAGCACCAAAATTGTTCTTTGAGGAAATCAAATGCCTCAGAGTTCTTATTTCTACTGGTCTCATCTATCGGAACCATGACAGGTGGGATAAAAGTACATAAATAAATAAATAAATAAATAAATAAATAAATAAATAAATATCCCAGAATATAGCTCATTTGAATTCTTTCAGAGTGAATAGGTATTCTATGACTATGTTTATAATAACCTCAAGGTGGGCTCTTTCCAATTCCCTAGTACAGGGGTAAGCAACCTTGGCTCTTTTATGACTCGTGGACTTCAACTCCCAGAATTCCTGAGCCAGCATGGCTGGCTCAGGAATTCTGGGAGTTGAAGTCCACGAATCATAAAAGAGCCAAGGTTGCCTACCCCTGCCCTAGTAGATAGCATTCCCTCTCCTCAGAGTAACCTGAGCCAAAATAGGAGCAAATAATTCTGTCTCATCTGCTATCTGTTGCAGTACTCTGCTTTTCTCTACCTTTTTTTTTGTACTGTACTTTGTAATACTACCTTCCCATAAATAAAACCAAGTGCAACCAAAAGCAGACATTTAGACTTGATGGCGAATCTATATTCCTGCATGTTTTATGCTTGTTGTGATTATAGTTGTTCCATTGATATACTCTCTTTCCAATGTCCATTTGTTGAATTCAGAAATGACAGGATGTGCCATTTTAGTCATCTCTATGTCATTATGTAGAAAGGCTCATCATTATTTTAATGTTACAATCTAAGTAGTTGCTTCACCGATGATAATTATAATATATAGGGAAATAGACTTATTTTCAAAGGTGGGATTCAGCCAATTCGCACCAGTTCAGCAGAACTGCTAGCTAATTTTTTTGTTGCCCAGGCCCAGAATGGACTTCTGGAAGCAGCATCCACACAGAGAACCGGTTGTTGACATATTTGAATCCCACCACTGCTTATTTTCTCTTGTGGCCATCAAAAACTGAGACAAACACTTGCAACATTAGAACAGGTTTCCTTTTATGATTTCTAAATGCTTAAAGAAAACTCAAGGACTCCAAGCAGAAGCAGTTGTGATGAAAAATAAAAGCAAGACATATTAAAGGTCTAATAATAGTCAATGTCTGGCAATCGTAGGTTGGTCTTTCAGGCAGCTCTGCCAGATTCAGATAACATCAATAACAGTTTGAGGGTTCAGGGTTAATGATGGATAGATTCTCTGCTTTTAGGTCTGATGGATTCGTTGTCATTCCACCTCCAGTGCAAAGATATGGCGCTATTAAAAATGGGTTTTGCTGCTGTTTTTATCAGTAACCTCAATAAGATTTTTCTAGAACTGGTTGCAACTGTCACCTTTATCCAATATAATACTGAGGCAACCAAGACTGCCAAGACTCCCCATTGTTCATGTATCTTACAGAAGAAAGAGATGTAGAAATACATTTGAACTAGGATAATACAATTAGTCCTTGACTTATTACTGGTCATTTTACATATATCCAGCATTGCAAATGGTCACGCTGTGCCATGTGACGGTATTTTGAGTGCTTGGCAACTGTTTGCACTTTGATGGATTACCAAGTGCCCTCAATCATGTGATTGCCATTTTTCAATCTCCTATGCCGGCTTCCCCAGAAAGTCAATGAGCATCAGAGGAACGGACCTCAAATATGGCAAATGTTTGGAAAGGGCAAAATGCCGGCAAATGGTTCAGAAAGACTGTGTCAAGGTTCCGACTGACAAACCCAATGAAGTAAGCACAGCTGAGATGGTCCAATCTCTAATGCAAAACTTTATTGAGTACGTCATTTTGGCACAGGTGAAAAGAAAACCAGCTCTAGTTAATTGGTGCCTAAATCAGTATATTTATTTATTTATTTAATTTATTTATTTATTTAATTTTTATCCCGCCCTTCTCCTTACGGACTCAGGGCGGCTGACAGCCTTATAAAACAGATACAACAATAAAAATACCCAGTTTAAAACCTAATTAAAAAGAAATATTTACTGTGGCCTATGTCAATTAAAATTACTCTTAAAACCCCACTAAAATTCCCCTAGGCCAATCCCGCTTGTTGGANTCCTCAAGGGGAGCCCCATGTAGAGAGCATTACAGTAGTCCAGGCGGGAGGTGACGAGGGCATGGGTGACTGTGCGCAAGGCGTCCCGGTCCAGAAAAGGCCGCAACTGGTGTATCAGGCGTACCTGATAAAACGCCCCCCTGGTCACGGCCGACAACTGGTCTTCCAGTGTCAGCCGTGAATCCAGGAGGACCCCCAGTCACATTATACAATTAAGCGTTGGACACTTGTTATGAGAGAATATCTTTCGTTCTCAGTAAACAACTTTTGAGAGACCTTGGTTCTCATGGACCGGCAGCTCAATATCTGAAGTCTGCATTCCATTCGCCCCTCCCCCTGAGTCTATAGGCAAGCTAAGAAGCAATAATCAATGAAACAGCGTAAGACTTCTTCAAAGCTTGACAGATTGGCTTTGAACACCAGCCTTCTGAATGTCCCCGAATGGTAATGTTAGGTAGAATTTTCACCAGATTTGAAGTCTGTTCCTCCAGCAAGTCAAGGAAATTCCTCTCTGGAGGGATGGGATTTCTTGGCTTACTGGATGAACAGACCTCAAATTTAGTGAAAATTCTAGTGAACACCATCATTCTCACAATTGTTCAGAAAGCTCCTTCTTCAAACTGCATGATTTGGAGAAGGAGCCTTCCGAAGCATTATGAGAATAGGGCCTTGCAGGATGGAGCAGGTGGCCTTGGTAGTCAGCAGCTGCAGAATAATGCAAAAAGTAAGTTGACCCAGGTGTGATGGGTTGGGGAAAATGCCCAGGCCTCCTGGGTGTATTTGACCTGGGTCCTGTCCCTGCTGTTCTGCTAAATGACCCATGCATTTGCTTAATGAGAGAGAAGGGATTACAGTTGTTAAGCAAAGTGTGATGTCTTGTTGAATGACTGTTTTACTCAGCAACTGAGATGTCAGGTCTACTTTTCTTTGCAATAGTAACTGGAGGACTACTTTTAGAAGCTCAGCTCAAAATTGTTCTGATATTAATAGCAGCAAGATGTATGAGTATTGTAGTCAGCCAACATTGAAAGTACTATTAAGAGTCTCTGCCACTGTAACTGCTAGAGAGGATCTGAGTTCAAATACACACATATTTTTTTTATCAGGCATGGACTTTAATATATAAGATTCCCTGAACTCTTCTTCTTATAGACAGATGGATAGCTTTGTTCTTTTAATGTGGAAAGTCAGAACTCCAGGGTCAAAGAGCAAGCAGTTTCGGTGCTTGAGCTGGGGAAACAAGGGGAGACCAAAAGGAGTCTATCCTCTGCGTTACAGAATTGATAAATTGCTAAAATTATTTTTAAAAGCCAGGGGAGGCAAAGAAGCAGAAGGCTTTGTTTTGCAATTCAGATTATCCCCAAGAAATAGGTAACTGTTCAGATATTGGGTTAACTTTTCTTTTTTCAATGAGAGTCAGAAGCTTTATTATCGTTTCTCTGCATAAGTAGGTTGTTCTGTGTAATTTCAGAGAGTATTCAAAATTTACTCTTTTCTTTGTTAATTTCTTGGGAGCTAATATAGGTCTCTCTTAAGATAACTAATTATAGCAGGCCATCACCCTCTTGTGGTTTGCCAAGAGCACTGCATATATTTGGATAAGTTAGGTCTTCAACTGTCACATTGTTTGTTTTAGTTTTTGGGGTTTTTTGTTTTTGTTTAACTAGAGCTTGAGTTTGTTCATCCCTTGTGAGATTTATTTACTTTCCAAAGTGGGAAGGAAAGGCTGAAACAATTAATCACTTTAACACTAGGGCATTGCTTTACAGAAACTGTTATGTTTTCTAATTGTAGCTTTTATTCATGGAAGCAGCATGTACTCATTTTACAAAGATTATCTTCCAAGTAGTACCTTATCTATTATACCCCCCTCTTTAATTAGTCTTCTGACAGCTGCAGTAACTATCTAGGAGCTACAACAGATTAAGAGATGGACTAGACCGTATAGACCCAATGAACTTCTGGGGGAGGATATTTGGAACATCCAGTCTTTTATCAAATGGGTTCGCCTGTCCTATTACAAAGCAAGAAGTCACACATAATTTTAAAAGAACATTTATTTGTGCTTCATCAACTGTACTGTAAATCTTGTTTTACGACTGAAAAGATAGATGTACCTATTAGCCACCAGAAGGCCAGTTTAGCAAGCAACCTTGATTCTCTAGGCTTCTGTATTCCTTGAACTCTTACTGTCTAAATAGGGAACACAAATAGCTAGTCTCTTAAAACTGGAGAATGCTGTACCTCTTCTTTTGCAGCCTAGTGCAGAAATGAAAATTTTATATTTTTCTTCCTACAGGTGCAGCAGACTGGACATAGTACGGCAAATTCAAACTGGTGAATTCATGTATAATTCAAACAAGAGAGGAAGAAGCCCCCCTTTTAGGCAATTTGGGTTCCTTGAGACCCTAACTCTTTTAGTACCTTAATTATCATATTCAGTTGTTGTTTTACAGTAGGTTGTTGTTTTACAGTAGGTTTTTAATAGTGTATGTTTACCTATGGGTTTATTGTTTGTTTGTGGGGTTTTTTTGAGTATTTGAGCTGGACAGCTCTATACATCCATCAAATAAATAAACATCAGCGGTCAGTTGATGAAGTACTGCTTCTATCTGGTAACATCCAAGTACGTGGACTTCAACTTCCAGAATTTCTAAGCCAGCATGAATGTTACTTAACATTTTTGAAGCTGAAGTGCACAATGTTGAAATACACCTATGAGTTTTAATGGAAAGGAAAAAGAAGCAAAATGTTTCTGATACCAGGAATGAGGCTGCAGGGTATTTTGTTAAATCTGTGAGCTACTCAAGCCCAGTTGAGAAAGATTACGCATTGGTTTGTTTATTTATTTGTATATACTTCTTTCTTCTGAAAAAAAAATATTCAACTGGCTATTTGTTAATACAGCAGTTCTCTTCCCATTAGAAAGTGGGCATACTGAAAATTCCCCTTGTACTTTGAAGGAATACTTTCCGGGAGAAACCCAATAGTATAATCACTTATATCCTATGTTATCTTTAATACCATAAAACAACATCTGCCTATCCCAGGTCCTTTGGAGTGTCTTGATAGGTGGATAAAAATGCCAAATCCTGTCTAAACATGTGACTGACTATACAATGAACAATAGGTAAAGGTTTCTCCTGTCCCCTGACTCTAGATGACTGTGCTCATCTCCATTTTTTAGTCAAAGAAGCCAGCCTTGTCCAAAGACATTTCCATGGTCATGTGGCCAGCATGACCATACAGCAAAGCACACAGAACAGTGTTACCTTCCTACCAAAGTGGTACCTATTTATCTACTCACATTTAGAATAGAATAGAACTGGAAGGGACTTTGGAGGTCTTCTAGTCCAGCTCCCTGCTCAAGCAGGAGAACCTATACCATCTCAGACAAGTGACTGTCTAGCCTCTTCTTTAAAATTTCCAGTGATTGAGTGCCCACAATTTCTGTTCCACTAGTTGATTGTCCTCACTGTCAGGACATTTCTCCTTAATTCCAGGTTGCTTCTCTCCTTGACCAGTTTCCAACCATTGTTTCTTGTCCTTCCCTCTGGTGCTCTGGTGAACAACCTGCCTTGTGGCAGCCCCTCAGATACTGGAACACTGCTATCATGTCTCCCCTATTTCTTCTTTTCTTTAGACTAGCCAAACCCAAGTCCCGCAGCTGTTTTAGTCTCCAGGCCTTTGATCATCTTAGTTGCTCTTCTCTGAATTTTTTCCAAACTCTCAGCATCTTTTTTGTGATATGGTGACCAGAATTGGCTGCAGTATTCTAGGTGTGGTCTTACTAGGGCTTTGTAAAGCGGTACTAGTACTTCACGTGATCTTCATTCTATGCCTCTGTTTATACAACCCAGGATTGTATTAGCTTTTTTGGTTGCTGCTGCACACTGCTGGCTCATAGTCAAGTGATCGTCCACTAGGACTCCAAGATCCCTCTCACAGTTACTGTTTTTAAACCAGGTCTTGCCCAATCTGTATTTGTTCCTTTGGTTCTTCCTGCCTAAGTGTAAGACTTTGCTTTTCTCCACATTGAAACTCATTTTGTTGGATAGGGCCCATTGTTCAAGTTTGTCTAGATCTTTTTGGATCCTGAGTTTGTCTTCTGGGGTGTTGGCTACTCCTGACAGTTTGGTGTCATCTGCAAATTTGATGAGTTCCCCTTCAATTTCCTCATCTAAGTCATTTATGAAGATATTGAAGAGTACTGGGACTAAGACGGAGCCTTGTGGTACCCCACTGCTAATTTCTCTCCATGAGGATATAGTGCCATTGAGGACTACTTGTTTGTATGTTTTCAAACTACTAGCTGGACATGAGCTGGAGCAAGTAACAGGAGCTCACCCCATCTTTAACTGCTGAGCCATCGCATCCCAGAACCATAATAATACCTCTGCAAAGAGTAGACTGCCTAGTGAGCTGCTGCAAAATAGTACCAATAGTAATAGTCAGCTTGGGTGCAATTCCAAAACATCTGAGCACCACTTGGACACCATCAGCATTGACAAAATCACCAACAGCCAATCAGCCAATTCAAAAGGTAGCTTTACTTGGAACAGCTTTCATTCAGCAATGATAGTTTTAGCACTATAAAACAATAATATATGCCTACCCTGAGTCCTTGGGAAGGACTCAATAGGTGGATCAAACATCAGTGACTGGTTAATAATTGGCAAAACTTATTTGATTCAAAAAGACCTACTGAAAGGAAAACACTAGGAAATTATAGTCTAATTACCTGCTTGCCTAAAATGTTTAAATTACTTATAAGCATAATAATGGCAAACATCAAAATTGAATGAATGAATGAATGAATGAATATAAAATCTAGCATTGAATGATTTGTTCTTATTACAGGTCTAAAATATTCTCAACAATTTTATTGCATGTCTACAATGCAAAGACATCGTTTTTATTAATTCAGCCTTTTTAAGGCTCCAACTTTCACACCCACAGGGTTGTTGTTAGTGTGGGGTAACTTCACTTTAATATCCATCCAGATTTATCCTAGTCTTTTTCCTAAAGACGTCTCTTTATTTCATGCCTAGAGTTAACATTGCTTCTCAAATATAAAATTAAACATGCATGATCTAAATTAACCCAATTACTCAAATAAAAAGTCCTTCATTGTCTGTTGTTTTTGGGTAACTGATAAGAGAGGAAGTCAAAAGTCTTATTGAATTAATAAAAATCCATAATCATTATGCAATGCATCAATATTTTCATTCTAAGCATTTCTTGTATAATGATTCTACCTTTAGAACAGGGGTGTCAAACTGCCGGCCCATAGGCCGGATGCGTCATCGGGAAACCACACCCACCCCATTGCCGGCAATGGCGAAAAAGCTCTGATACGTTGCGCAATGTCACATGATGTCGCAAGTTTGACATGTCTGCTTTAGAAGGTTTACTCAAACAGCTCATGGGACTTATAAAGGCCATGAGTTCATAGGGTACAAAGTAGATCATAGGGAACTCAGTTCTTCCAACCAACATCTTGATGTCAAGCCCACCATTTGAGAAGACAGTTTTATATTGTCTAAAGATAGGCCAACCTTGTGGGACAATTAGCAGAAAAGGTAGAATGAAAAGTTTTCCCACTTGTTCACCTTCAGCTCAGGGAATCAGAGGCAAGCTGTGTTTTTGTATTATATTCTGGGTACCTTGTTGTCTTTTAGAGATAAGTCACAGCATAAAATTCCTTATCCTACTGGAAGAAAAACATATGTTTAAATTAACCCTCAATTATGGAAATACTATTGTTTACACTAAAACTTCTGTGTTACACAATGATGTTCCAGTGTGCTAATTACTTCCTAACATAAGAGCTGACAGAAGGTTATAAATGAGTGTTTTATTGCTATATTTATTTCTTCAGTAACTGCAGAAAGCAAAGTTATTCAGACTAAGGGAAACACTGCAGCACACAAAACCTCAAACTCTTCTGGCTTCAA
>NW_015388021.1:44137-45375 GCF_001527695.2 Protobothrops mucrosquamatus
ACTATTGTTTACACTAAAACTTCTGTGTTACACAATGATGTTCCAGTGTGCTAATTACTTCCTAACATAAGAGCTGACAGAAGGTTATAAATGAGTGTTTTATTGCTATATTTATTTCTTCAGTAACTGCAGAAAGCAAAGTTATTCAGACTAAGGGAAACACTGCAGCACACAAAACCTCAAACTCTTCTGGCTTCAAATAGAATATTTAGTCTGTGTGGTGATTCTTAGTTCTGATGGGATCCCAGCAATGGACCGTGTCTTCGTTTCACGTATAGGAACTTCAGAGCTAAAACTTAACCTTGTAGAAAAGGACTTCTCACGTCTAGAATTTTGAGAATTAAGCTGGAAATTTGATAATGCCTTTAAGTTACAATTCAAGACATGGACATTGTTACTGCTGAAATAAAATTAGGCTTCCTTTTGAAGTTTTATCTATATTGCATAATTTCTTCAATATAGTGTGCTTAATATATTAGATCAATGCAACTACATGCCTTGTAATTCCCAGGGAATAGAACTCAACATATTTTCCTAGTACCCTAGCTTGAAAGGTCAGTGCTATCTTCAATGCATTATTAGTGAGTTTTGAGAATTTACTTGAACTCTAGAAAGAGTACAGAGAAGAGCAACAAAGATGATTAGGGGACTGGAGGCTAAAGCATATAAGGAACGGTTGCTGGAATTGGGTCTGTCTAGTTTAACGAAGAGAAGGACGAGGGGTGACATGATAGCAGTGTTCCAATATCTCAGGGGCTGCCACAAAGAAGAGGGAGTCAAGCTATTCTCCAAAGCACCTGAAGGCAGGACAAGAAGCAACGGATGAAAAATAATCAAGGAGAGAAGCAACCTAGAACTAAGGAGAAACTTCCTGACAGTTAGAACAATTAACCAGTGGAACAACCTGCCTCCAGAAGCGGTGAATGCTCCAACACTGGAAGTTTTTAAGAAGAGACTGGACAGCCATTTGTCCGAAATGATATAGTGTTTCCTGCCTGTACAGGGGGTGGACTAGATGACCTCCAAGGTCCCTTCCAACTTTATTATTATTATTATTATTATTATTATTATTATTATTATGGATCATCGCACAGTCAGCCAGATGTTCAGACTGGATTTGGCATTTTGTCTACCTATCGAGTCCTTTCCCAGGACCTGGGATAGGCAGATGTGGATGTTTGATGGTATTACAGATATCGTCGCAGGATGGAAGCAGTTCCTAGTAAGGCCGCCTTTTG
>NW_015388021.1:45732-59984 GCF_001527695.2 Protobothrops mucrosquamatus
TCTCTATTTTATGATCCCACCAGTTTTTGCTTACAGGCAAATGATATTTCTTGCAGATCTTCCAATGCACCATTGTTGCTACTTTGTCATGCCGCTGCTTGTAGTCAGTCTGTGCAATCTTCTTGCAGCAGCTTACCAGGTGGTCCACTGTTTCTTCAGCTTCTTTGCATAGGCGGCACTTACTGTCTGTTGCTGTCTTTATTATTATTATTATTATTATTATTATTATTATTATTATTATTATTATTATTATTATTATTATTATTATTATTATTATTATTTCAAAAATATTCAGCACATGCCATAAATAAACTTGAAATAATTTGAAACTTTAACATTAAATTAAAAACTTTAACATTAAACATTTTTAAACTCTTAAAAATCTGGTTTTGAATCTTGGGAATCTGGACAGTATATGATATAGTTGATTATTCATTTCTTTATTGAGAGGCTGATGTTAAACAGCTAAACAGTTACATGACAGGTAATGTAAGTTTTTCCAATGCTAGAATAAGTCTTTTTCTTGAATCTGGTTAGTGTAGATTGGTAAGAATTTTGTTTTGCTTTCTTTTGATCAACACTTATCTACACTCACACATTTTTTTTCATTAGTGAGATGGAAAGAATGTTTGCTTTTAACTGAAGCTGGGAGAAAATGGAATTAACACATTTGTCCATTTTTATATGAAAGTTGATTGCAGGATAATTGTGCAATGTTTTCCCTCATGTTTCACAAGATAAATGCTCAATGTAAAGTGTGTGCATAGATAGATGGATAGACACATTTTTAATATGTAGAAGAACAATGAAGAAAGTTTGTTTGGAAGAAGACATCATGGCACACTTTTTACTTTCTTCATGTTACAGAAAAAAAGGGGGGGAAAGTGGAGTGGGGAATCTCCTTCTTTTTTGTAGATTAATCCACAGATCAGCAATGCACCCAGTTGCTCCAGCAAACTAAACTCAGGAGAAAACAATTGCATAGCCTAATTGCCTTCTAAGCTTTTGGGAAGTGATTTTTAAATGAAGATGTGGCTAATCTATTAAACCAGACATGTCAAACTCGTGACGTCACGTGACATCGCGCAACGTATCGGGACAGTTTTGCCATTGTCAGCAATGGGGTGGGTGCGGCTTCTGGATGATGCGTCCGGCCCATGGGCTGGCAGTTTGACACTCTTGTATTAAACTGTGAGGTCCTGGGTGCTCTCTGAGCTTGATGGTTTTCTTGCAGATGTTTCATTACCAAACTAGATAACAACATCAGTGCTACTTGTCTTCTATCAGTAGTCTATTAATATAGGTTATGATAGAAGACAAATTTATATAGTATGTTTACATACACACACACACACACACACACACACACAAACATATGGAACCTTACTTAATAAGAACCTTCTTGAAGACATTTCTTATACCTCATTAAGCATGCAAGTGGGCACAAGGATGATGATCAATTCTTCTTCTTCTTCTTGTGCCATATCCGTTATCGGACGTTGCGATCATGTTGGCGATCTTGTTTTTATCAGCAGCCGCACAAAAAAAGTGCTGCTGAGTTTTGTCCAAGCCAATCCCTTAGATTTTGAAGCCACAATGTTCTTCTTCTGCCTGGACCTCATTTGCCTTCCATCTTTCCCTGGAGGATTAAATGAAGTATGCCGTATTTTTCTGGGTGTTGGATCACATGTCCGAAATATTCTAATTTTCGTTATTAAATCTTTCAAATTTACATTCAGAGTAAAAAATAGTCCCAAATCCTCCTGGCAACTGCATGGATAAATCCCTGTACTTTTCTTGGACATGTGATAAAGCAAAGAAATACTGGACTAAGATTCATACATTAATGCAGAAAATTCTTAAAGTGAATATAAAGATTAAACCAGAAACTTTCCTTCTGGATCTAATGGAAAAAGTCTTGGGGAAAAATTTGGAACTCTGATTTTATATATGGTGATGGCAGCACAAATGTCTGTGCACAAAAGTGGAAGGATGTTTTGAGTCCCACCATGGCAACAAAAGCTGATGGAATTAGCAGAGATGGCTAAATTGACTGTTCTGATAAAAGAAAAGAATATAAGTATTTTTGTTTCTTCTTGGAAACCGCTTCTGGACTTTGTGCCTGAGGTGGAAAAAAATGATACTATGATTTTGGGTTTTACTGATTAAACTGATTTGTTGATATAGAAATGGCTATAGAAATGTCAAAAGTTGACATTTTCAATCTTAATGCCTTATTTTACTACAACAGAAGGAGGCAGAAATCAATGCCTTTTGTTTCTTTCCTTCCCCTTCTCCACACTTCTCTTTTTCCCCTTTCCCCACTGTTGTCCCTTACTATTTGCTCTTGTACTTTCATATGTTATGTTATAAATGAATAAAATTTATAAAATGAGATAAATCCCTGTATTTTTCTTGACCAGATATCAGAAGTGGTTGGACATTTCCTCTTTGCAAAGGCTAAGAGAAAGTCACTGGACCAAGGGAACCCTGCTGGCTTTGTGCCTAAGGTAGGATTAGAACTCATGGTTTCCCAATTTCTAGTTTGAAGCCTTGAATACTACACCAAACTAATTAAATTTCTAGAAGACTGTTATTGAATGGGCCAATCTAGTCTCAATTAAAGAGTTTGTTACAGAGAATTGACTCAATAAAAGAAAGCAGCATTTTCTGGCCTGTCATATACTTGGAGCATCCTGCTTCTACAGCAGTGTTTCCCAACCGTGGCCACTTGAAGATGTGTGGGAGTTGAAGTCCACACATCTTCAAGTGGCCAAGGTTGGGAACACTGTTCGACAGGAAGGTCCTCCTCAAATATTGGGTTGGAATATGGGATACAGGAGGTATCTAGGAATCAAACCAGTGTATAAATTACTTTATAAAGTAATTTTACCTTTGAATTGTATCTGGAAATTAGGGTAATCAATAGGGGTAATCAATAGAAACTAGAGGTAATCAAGATTGCTGGCATTATGTTCATAGAGACAAAAACAAGTAACTTGCTGCATTTTGGACAATTTTTCAATGGCTTTTAAAAGGAGCCTTATATATAACATCTTATCTTCATGAATCAATTATAAACAGAATTTCCTGTCCAGGAAAAGCCACAACTGGTGACCAGCTAAAACTGGAAAATTGACCTCTATGCTGCGGTCTTCAACTGGCCATCCAGTTGTAGTTGTTGTGACTGGGAATGAGGGAGAAGTAAGATGTTTTCACCCTGCATAATCCCCAATTTCAGGGAATATAGATAATCCTCGACTTACAACAATTCATTTAGTGACCTTTCAAAGTTACAATGGCATTGAAAAAAGTGACTTGTGATCATTTTTCAGACTTACGACCATAGCAGCATTCGGATACTTGACAACTGGTTCATATTTATGACGGTTGCAGTGTCCCGGCTGTCATGGGATCATCTTTTGTGACCTTCTGACAAGCAAAGTCAATGGGGAAGCCATATTCACTTAACCAAGCATGTTATTAACTTAACAACTGCAGAGATTCACTTAACAAATATGGCAAGAAAAGTTGTAAGATGGGCCAAAACTCACTTAACAAATATCTCACTTAGCAACATAAATTTTGGGCTCAACTGTGCTCATAAGTCGAAGACTACTGTACCTGGGTTGGGTTTTTTTGGTTTTTTTTTTGCCCATCAGTTTTTGCCCATCAGTTACTAAACTGGTGTAATAAGAACAATACAATGTATATGCAAATTTTAACTACTTAAGGTCACAGAAGCAAAAATAACTTCATCTTTGATTCAAGAAACAGAAATATTTCTAAAAGCGAACAGCATTCTCTTTTCTGCCTCTTGAACAATGGAGATAATGGGGATAAAGATCATTGTTGCTGTAATTTTCCTTTGTTTGAGGAAAGGAAACTTCATTGAGCTGACAACCTTTTGACTTATCAGTGACTAAGTGGAGAAGATACGTAGGCTGATAAGAAATTCTGTTTAACTATACAAAGCTAATGTAACTCTCTGATCAGCCCTCTTAAGATGACAGAGAAATAATGTTTAGATTTGTAATGTATGTTTTTAATTAGTTTTAATGTTTGTATGATTCATTTAATGTGCCCTGTTGATATGCACTTTTATTTATTTGCATACTATTCTGAATAAGATTTAAGAATCAATGGTTTTTCTTTTTATTTAGTAATCCTAAATGCAGAATCGAATAGTTTTTTCTCCACACAGATGGTTTACCTTGGATGATATATTGTGTTTACTGTACTCATTTTGGAAGATCAAACTCAAACATACTTGAGCAAATTTTTAATTTTAATTTACTAAAAGAAGGTGCATTATTTTGATTCAAGGATGATCTCCAAAGGAGTGCTACTCCTTTAAGAGACTGTAAGGATAGATGAGAAAGAGATGCTGCGTAGGGATGGTCACATAAGAGAGGCCAAAGCTAGCAACTGAATAGTAGACAGAACAAGAGGTTCACAAGAGATCCTCTCTAGTTTCTTGGGCTGTAAAGGAGACAGCAGGACCTTTGTGCTTTCAGACTTGCAAGGTTCTGTTGACATAGCCTTACAATAAAGTAGATTTAGTTCATTTGATCATGTTTCTTGTCTGGTCTAAGTTGGTAAGGCTGGGATTAATCTGTGTTAGATTTTGTATTAATCACAGTTTTATTAATGACCTAGTCCTAGATCAGTGGTTCCCAACATTTTCTATACCCCACACCCCTTACAAAAGTTTGAAATAATGGCAACAAATTATGCATATACACTACAATTTTGAAACTTCTAAACCAGGGAAAACTTCGCATTTCCATGGTGTGGAAACTCTGACTTAGATAATGGGATTGATAGGCTGCTTATCAAATTTTTCAGAATCTCAAAATAAGACTGCAATTCATCTGTCCAAGTTGGAATATTGGGCTGAAAGGAACAATATATCCTTCAATAGAGAGAAATATGAGGTGTTACATTATAGAGTATAAGCAGTGGTGGGATTCAGCCAGTTCGCACCAGTTTGCTAGAACTGGTAGCTAATTTTTTGTTGCCCAGGTCCAGAATGGATTTCCAGAAGTGGCATTCACACAAAGAACCGGTTGTTCACATATTTGAATCCCACCACTGAGTACAGGTAAAAGATTCATGACTTGTACTTGAAGTCAGATATAGTCAGATACGAGCCAAGTTATCTATATGCATGGTAACCCAGCCTACATAGAATTCAACTCTCAAAATTCACTAGCCAGGAAGATCATGGATGATAATGCCAGAAATTGAAGTCCTTTTAGAAACACGGGTTAGAAAGCTTTTTTAACCATTCAATGACTTTACCTGCTTTCATACAAGAAATGGGGAACTCTGTTACATGTTTTCCTTAATATGTTGAATTTATCTAGCACTTTAAGCTGGTTTGAGAATACAGCTTAGTTTTAGATTAGGCATCAAAGCTTTCAAAATGACAGCAAAAAATAAAAAGTTATCAGAGTTTTCTAAAAAGGTTTCAACACATTTGGTACTCTACCAGCTGTGCATTTCACTCAGTTAAAAGAGCGCTCTGCTTATATGCTTCCCCAAGAAGCAAATTAATGTTTTGAATGAACTCTCTTCTTTGGAGAAGTTATTATGACCCCAGTTTAAGAAAACAGTTTTTTACGTTTATATTTAGTAACGAAAGTGTTCAGTGGATCAGATTAGGGGGTTGGCAAAGCATTCTTGAATAACTTCAACAACAGAGCTGAGAAAGTAACAAGCTAAAATCTGCTCTAGCAATTCCTAAAAGGAAGAGGAATTGCAATTGCAAAACTGTTGGCTTTCTTTTTGAAAATGTGAAAAGATTTATTTTATATAAATTTTAATATAAAGTGTCCGTAATACTACTGTATCATGTACAAAATTCAGAATATAAATGAACAAAATATAACACTGAAATGTTAGCTTTCCTTATAACCCTGCTAAGAAGCATCAGCTATCTGATTTTGGTTTATCTTTGAAAAGATAAGCAAGCTCATCTAGTACTGAGATGAAAAACTACCAGGCTGATTGGCAAGTTTAAAGGGAAAAAAAGAAGTCATAAAACAAAAGCTCCTGGAAGAACACCACTGCCATGCTTATTGCCAAAATAATTAAACCCAGGTATGGTAGATGAGACCCAAAAGTGATAATAAGGTAAGGCATTTGAGTTTGAAAGTTTGTTTTGAGTTTCCATTTACTTTGTTTTCTGGAGGGAAAGTTCTGCCAAAAATTGTGGTTGACCTTATCTCCTGCCCACCATGTGCTGCTTCTGGTGGTAACAGTGGCCGTGCTAGTGACCAGCAATCATTTGGTGATCTTCTTTGCAAGCTTACGGGAGTGATAACAGCATTACTTGCATTTAAGAGGAGCAAATGCTGAGCAGGAGACCAAAATGAAGATAGGTGTGGCAAAGTCAAGCTGACCACCACCGCTAGGATGGAAGGTGATTCTGCTAACTGTTTGGCTCTGAATGTTTACAGACATAAACATATCAATAAAATGAATCCATGTTTCATTACAGTCATCCATAGCTGAACTAATTCTGCAAACCACTAAATAGTTGGAATCACATGCTTGTTTTTCAGATGGTGAACCCTATTCTAAGTGTCTAAGCTTGTCTTGCTGTGTGAGATAGGATATACAAGAGCAGGGGTCTTCAAACTTGGCTCTTTTATGACCTGTAGACTTCAACTCCCAGAATTCCTCAGCCAGCGTGCCGAGTTGAGGAATTCTGGAGTTGAAATCCACAAGTCATAAAAGGGCCAAGTTTGAAGACCCCTGTACAAAAGGAACCATTTCTGTTTCAATTTGGTTAGACTTAGACTGTGAATACAGTATGCAGTTCATTTTCTACTGTTGCATATTTTTATATTTTTGTCTCCCAATCATTTATTGTACCTACAGAGATCTGAAGTATGCAGGTATTCCAGTACTACTCTATGGAAGTGAAAGTTGGAATTTGATCATGCAAGATAGGAAGAGTTTAGGATACCTTTGAACTTTGGTGTTGGAAAAAGCTCCTGAGAATATTGTGGACAGCTGAAAAAACAAATGGATCATTGAACAAATCAACCCAGAGTTCTTGCTCCAAGGACCAGCTCAAATTATCCTACTTTGGACACATTATACAAAAACCTATCTCTCTGAAGAAGGCTCTAGTGCTGGAGGGAAAGCAAAGCATTTCAGGAGTCTAAAACAATTTGATGTTTTATAATATAATAAATCAGTTAGTCAGCCAATCAATCAATCCTGTATTGATGATATAATTTTTCCCCCAATATTGTGCCACATTGATTCTCGTTGGGGTCAAAAAATGTCAAAATAAATTATGATATCTTTTATTTTACTAGGAATTGTACCTAGTTGAAATAGTTGTGGTTTTAATTTGACTGTTATTTCCAAAATTTGCTGAATGTTTTGGTATATTTCTTTCCTGGATTTTTGAACTACTTTTTACATAATTATGATATATCATAAGCATGATATATGATAAAACATTCCTTCTTTGTTGAGGCAATTCCAACATTTATTGTTGCATATTCATCCATCTGGTCAATTGTTGATAGAATTATATACCATCTGTAGAATATATTCCTTCAGATTATAGCCTGGTTGGTTGTTATTAAGTTGCTGGGCAATAGAAGTTATTAGTTGGAAGGGACTACCTATAAGGTGCCTCACTGAATTTCTGCTTTCTTTTTTTGTGTGTATTGGTGCTAAGTTACCTTGACCAGATAGCTTAGGTGGGGTGCCCTTGAAAACTGCCAGTTAGGCACGAGAGCAAAGAAAAGATTTGTAACCATAGTAACTTCATTCTGCAGCAACCGTGTTTACATTTATCAGTCACTTGCCCCTAACTTGAAGGTGGCTTCTGTTAAAAATATTATACCTATAATAATCTTTGGATTGATCCCATAATTTCTCTTTCTACAAATGGAAGGGCTTCCTTCCTAATTCCTAATGGAACTCAGCAATGGAACAATTTAGATTACTTAGAGGGATTTTTTTTCATAGAATCTACTAAGTGAGGGCTTATTCTCATGTACCACTACCAATGGGATGAAGATGCCCTGTGAATTTTAAAAGATATGTCCTCATAAGGTTGTCTTCATCTTATTCCTAGTGGCCATGGAGGCAGATTAAAATCATACTTGACTGTTCCAGTTCTGAATCAGTGTTTCTCCTCTTTTCCTGATACAGTTTTCGCCATAGATCAGCATTTCTCAACCCTGGCAACTTTAAGATATGTGGATTTTAATTTCCAGAATTCACCAGCCAATGTGCATAAGGTTGCCAGCATTGAGTAACACTCATAGACAACACTTTCTTGACAATGTTGTTGATTTTATTAAGCTCTAACAATGCTTAATATTGGCAAATGGAAGCCTTATGGTCATTAGCTGTACTAATGAAAAAGTAGATTTTTTTCCTCAATACCCCATCCAAGAATGCCTACAAAATATGTGACATCTAGGATGTTTTGCCTTCAATTATTTGGATACGAATAATCTGTGACTGCAGACCTGTCATAATGAGTCTGTGGAGCATTAAAAGGTGTGGCTGTGTCTCTTCACTTTTGGTCATTAGTCAACATTACCTCAAGCACTTATCTCCCAGTGTCTACCTTTTCCATTACTATTTTTCCGGAATTTCCATTAGATACATTTTCTTTCCAATTTGTCTTTTTGACATGAACTTTCATCCAAGCTTCTAAGAAGAAGAGAACACAATATCTGTGTTTGTTTCTTGCAGTGAGCTGGTGCTTATCTACAATACTACAGCACTGGCATCTTTTAATACTTGTGCTAGCTGTTTATGTCATGGTTCTGACAGATGAAATTCTTTAAAGAACTTCGAACTCTAATTCTAAGAGTGAAACATAAGAAGAAAAATGGCTGCATCTCCATATGTTGTCAAAGCAAGAACATCCGATGTTAGCATTGACAATTTATTTGTAACAAACTTCAGTGCAACCTTATTCTCTTGATTTTGTGCTGTTCTAGATGTTCAGTTATTCTTCATTTTAATTCCTCTTGATTTTCAGTTTTAGGACATTGCTCTTTTTGAAGAGAAGGTAAAGAATGTGCCTTGTTTGGGAATGAGAATGGTTCAATATAACAATGCTGGCTTTCTCTACTGCCATCTGCCCCTGGATTTTCTCTACTGTGCTACCTATGGCAAGGCTTTGATTTCTTTGACCTGGATTGACCTTTGCAGTTTTTCCAATTCTATTTCTGTGAATACTTTATTTCACATTATAAATTGATGTTGATCTGCTAGCCTCTGTTCTGTTATTTCTGATTCTTTCCAGAACTGGTGCCTTCTTTTCAGATATCCTCTTTTTGGTGGATTTTATTTTTTAATAACAAACTATTATTTCTTGTTTTCAGTCTTGGTATATTTGTGACAGGTATCAGGTGCAAAGAATCAGGACCACACAATAGGTTCCAGTTAAGATGATTTATTGGTTCATGCCTATACACAAGAATCCAGTCAACTAACGGTCAGCCCTAAATTGTTGTTAGATAAGAGTCAAAAAAATCAAAAGGTTTTTGATTATTTGTGGGAATGTAGTGACTCTAGGCTGTTTACTCACTGGACTCTGGCCCCAGGCTCTGCTTGCTCTTCTCCTACAATGGTCAAGCAACTTTTCTTCCAATATTCTTGCAACTGCTGGGTCTGGTTGGGCAGCCAACAGTCCTGAGTCTTAAGCACATTTGTCACCACTCCAACACCGTCCTAGACCATTCTTACTGACCTGAGCAATGTCTGATCCAGTATAGATTTCTTTAAGTTACATCTCACCATATTGTTTATTGGAGAGATACTCTTTGTCACCTTTGATGATACCTTAATAATAATAATAATAATAATAATAATAATAATAATAATAATAATAATAATAATAATAATAATAATAATAATAATGATAAAGTTGGAAGGGATCTTGGAGGTCATCTAGTCCAACCCCCTGCTCAGGCAGGAAACCCTATACCATTTCGGACAAATGGCTGTCCAGTTTCTTCTTAAAAACTTCCAGTGTTGGTGCATTCACCGCTTCTGGAGGCAGGTTGTTCCACTGGTTAATTATTCTAACTGTCAGGAAGTTTCTCCTTAGTTCTAGGTTGCTTCTCTCTTTGGTTAGCTTCCACCCGTTGCTCCTTGTCCTGCCTTCAGGAGCTTTGGAAAATAGCTTGACTCCCTCTTCTTTGGGGCAGCCCCTGAGATATTGGAACACTGCTATCATGTCCTGTCCAAACCTGTCCAATGTACAAACACTGAATCCTTTTCACCCACCTCCACCTTGCTAGCCAGTTTCAGTGATTCCCCTGGAGGACAAAAATATTTGCACAACAAAGAAAATGTTGTTTCCCTCTTCTCTGAAGCTATTTCTGTCTTGTAACTTTCCAGATTTTTCTTATTTCACTTTACTTTAACCTCAGATATGCTCCTGTGAATTTAGGAAAGGACAAAGAAAACAGCCCAGTAAAACCAGCTGGAGTCCGGAAATCCGGCCCATTTTATTCCTGCTCTGATCAATGGAGGCTTTCCTCATGGACTGGTAATAGGCTGAAAGGAGATGGCAGCAAAGCCAAAGGAGAAAACCTTGAAGACCTTGCCTGTAGCAGTCAAGACATCCTTCAACAGTGACTCATAACAGACAAACAACAGCACAGAGTTGATAATGGAAACCACACATTTTATGTCCAGATTGTTTTGTGTTGCTCAAGAGAAGCTTCTTTTTGAGCAATGCAAGTCTAAGAAAACACCAGCCAAGAGCTGTGGACATTATTTCTGCCAAACACAGTTCATGAGATCAAGGTGAGTACAAGATTTGGATTGTGTCCATTCTGCTCGCAGTTTTTCAAGAAGACAGGCTCACTTCTGTAAGTGCCCTTGCTTGATTGCTTCTGGCACCCTCGTCTTAATTGATTCATCTCAGAAACAGTCATTTCACTTGACATTGAGGTTAACTAGTCCAAACTATCTCTACGGATTACTTATTTTGGAAGAGTAACATGAGTTTCAGTCCCAGTGATCAGAAATAATGAAATAAGTGCTACTCTTGGTCCATTCCTGGAACCAGCCGGCACTTCATCCAACCGGACAATAATAGAACAAAGAAAGGTCAGCCAGTCAGTGTTCAGTCACCACCATAATGTTCTTCCCCAATTATATTTCTTTTTACAGGAAAATAAAAGGGAAAACAAGAACAGAACAACAAGGGAAGATGGTGGGAGAAATGGCATTCAGATGCAACAGTATAGTGCAGGGGTAGGCAACCTTGGCTCTTTTATGACTCGTGGACTTCAACTCCCAGAATTCCTGAGCCAGCAAAGCTGGCTCAGGAATTCTGGGAGTTGAAGTCCACGAGTCATAAAAGAGCCAAGGTTGCCTACCCCTGGTATAGTGGTTATAAAAGGGAGCTAGGAAATCCTAAGAGCCCAGGACAGGACACATTGTCTCTGGAAAAGTGCCCAATTTGCAGCTCCAGAAAAAAATGCTGCAAAATTGTCTTTGCTTGGCTCAGCTTTCCAACTTCCTGGAAGATCTATGATGCAGTACTTGTATGCAAAAGCAATCAGGGATTGTCTTGTCCACTTTCATTGATTCTGATTCATTTGGATTTTCAAATTTAGCCTTCAGTGTCCAAACCATTTTTGGCTGTAAGAATAAATCATACCTAAGCTAAATCAAATCCCTATTAATTTCTTTAAAGATGACTCAAAACATTTTCTTATCCTCTATTTGAATTAGATGGCAACAGATATTATTAATATTTACTCAACAAAGGGTTTAGGATACCAAGACCATAGTCTCAAAAAAAAGTAGTAGATCTTGTTTTTTTTATTTTTTTGAATTCACTAGTACAACTAAAATTTTGAAACAGTAGAAGACTTCAGCAAACTGTTGTAGAGTTGTGGTTGTCAGAAAAAGTGTACTCTACTTTCTTTTGTGTTCATATATATATCTGCCTAGTGGTGTGGGGAAGGTCTGCTGCTTCTTTTTTATTTCTGGCTGAATGTATTCTTTTTCATTCCTACTTATTTAACAAAATCTTGACTCCTATTAAAATATCTAAATCTTAGGAGAATGAGATCTACTTTAGACTTTGGGTCATCTTTCTATTTTTGCCAGTACTGTTATATTATTGTTTAACCTGTAATTCTATTGCTTTTTTCAAATTTCATGTATTTGTATTTGTATGCAGGGGAGAGATGGGTGGCAGTCATCTAAATCTGGGTCTCACATTTTCTATGATGGGAAACAATCCTTAGATGCTAAATCATGTGAAGTCTTAATACCACTTTATAATACCTTGTAACACCACACTTGGAATACTGCATCCAGTTTTGGTCTCCACGATATAAAAAAGATGTTGAGACTCTAGAAAGAGTACAGAGAAGAGCAACAAAGATGATTAGAGGACTGGAGGCTAAAACATATGAAGAATGTTGCAGGAATTGGGTATGTCTAATTTAATGAAAAGGACTAGGGGTGACATGATAGCAGTGTATCAATATCTCTAGGGCTGCCACAAAAAAGAGGGGGTCAACCTATTCTTCAAAGCACCTGAAGGCAGGACAAGACGCAATGGATGGAAACTAATCAAGGAAAGAAGCAACCTAGGACTAAGGAGAAATTTCCTGACAATGAGAACGATTAATTAATGGAATGACTTTCCTCCAGAAGTTGTGGGTGCTTCAACACTGAAGATTTTAAAGAAGAGATTGGGCAACCATTTATCTGAAATGGTATAGGGTTTCCTGCCTGAGCAGGGGGTTGGACTAGAAGACCTCCAAGGTCCCTTCCAACTCTGTTATGCTGTTAAATGCATCTTTTTAAATTTATACAGTATAAACTCTTGTGTATATGTGTAACTTGTTTTACCTCTAGAGCCAAGAAAGATTTCCAATTGCTTGCAGAGCTGACCACTATCTTGTACTCATTGATACTCAATTTGACAGCTCCGTAATAGGAGAAAGATTTAGCAGACTAGAAATTCCCTACAGTTAACTGCTTTTCTTACTTGAAAAGATGTCCTCTTTCATTATTAGCCCTCAAAGTGACAAAGACAGTGCTCTCTGCCCTGTAGTTTTCTCCCTCTTTTAACTGATATGCTTGCTTTTGCAGCCCATCTAATTGTTATATTATTATACAGGATGATGAACTTTGATACTTGTACTGGACTAGAATATTTTCAATTCAGGGCTAAAGTTAATTTTTGTTGTTAGTTTGAAACCCCAAAGCAGTTTTATACTACTTTGAGTGGAAACATCAGTTTCTCTAGTCTGAATAAAAGTTTTTTCTTCAAAAGTCAGGAGACAATACCCATGAATGTGTGTATGCTCAGGGCTACATCGCCTATGGATAATCCTATTTCCTTTCTCCCCAATTTACACGATTTTTCCACCCCTCCCAAGCAAAAGGAACCTAATGCTTAGACTCACCATCCCTAACAGTTATATAGCCCCAGATGTTCCAGATATTAGTCACAAATTTATGTGCTAAGCCAACACTAAAGATTTCGGCTAAAGGTTATTCAGGTGAAGATTTTAGGTTCGGAAGTGTTGATTTCTCTCAGCTCACAATTATCCCTCTCCCACTCTCCCAGGGGTGGCTTTCTGGGCTTATTAAGAGTCATTTGCGAGCAATTCCCATCAAAGCCTTCAATAATTAGGCTCGTATTAATAGCTCTTTGCTTTTAATACTTGCCTCCCTTTGAAACCAGGCGTCCCTGATCTCCCTCCAACCCCCCCCTCCCCAAACACACACACACAAGTCTGCCTTCACCTCGTTAACCAATGCCCTCATTTACTTTTCCAAACTAGAGAACTGCGGAGGAGCAGGTTATGCAGCCCGGGGTGGCATCTACCTTCTCTCCTTACCCACTGCACAGTCACCACTCAAGGAAGCGCCCCGTTATTCCTGTCCCTTTTCCCCCCCGAGGCTTTGCACGGCTTTTTGCCTCGCTTTCAAGTCTATCTAGGTTAAGACCTGTTCCATGATTCTCCCTATTCCAGACAGGAGAGAAGGAAAAGGTAGTTGTCAGGAAGTGTCTCTCTCCCCCTCCCTCTCTCTCCTCTCCCTCCCTCCCTCTCTTTCCTCTCACCCCCTCTCTCTCCCTCCCTCCCTCTCGTTCACCCCCCTCTACCAATTGCATGCACAGAAGAGAAGTGGTATCTCTACCACTACCATCACCATTTCTTCTGAACAGGGAGCTGTATTCAGATCCTGAAGTAGGGAAACTGAGGTCCCCCCCTCCC